>NC_086323.1:144786007-145086365 GCF_036172605.1 Pelobates fuscus | reverse complement strand
TCTCTTCGTGTGTTTCCGAGCCCCTCTCGGGGTCTATTCCCCCCAAGACCCTGTCTGTCTCATTTGCCCTTTCCCCCTCCTCTCCTTTGGGGATCGGCACACAGTGGATTCCAGGTAAGAAGTCAAAAACAATTTGACAACTTAAAATGGGGGAGGGCAGAGCACTCCATAACTTCTACAGTTATATATAGTGGTTATGGTGCTTAGAGTGTTCCTGTAACACTAAAGCAGTTGAAGTTGGCATAGTACATTTCCATAACGTAAAACATAAGTGTAACACACTGGCTAAAGAAAAAGAAAACATGACTTAAATAAGTACAACTCATGTATTTAGTGGATACAAAACAATAATTTATTTGTCTCTGATTGCCACGGTTGTAACCATTTGTGATTTTTTTGATATAGCATTTATTATTATTATTTCCGTACAAACCTAGAAAGCAAACCGGAACAAGAAAAAAACTTGGAAAATGGCACAAAATGTTTCAAATTTGTTTTGTTTTTTTGTGGTGGTGTTTTTTTTTTTTTTTAACTTCTTTCTTTCATAATGAAATTCCTTGTCTGTATCAAAAGCCTGGGAGTGTGGCACAAGGATGCCACAAAAGCATGCTTTCCAAACCTTATAAAGCTACACATTGAGTAATCATTTCTTTGATATAAAATCTGATTCTTAGGAACTCTTAAAGAAATTATGAATTGCCCATAAGTGTAAAAGCTGCGCTCTTAAACAATATGACAAATCTTGTTATTGTAGATATTGATAAATAGAAGGCAGATAATATAAAATAAAACAAATGCAAAGTAATATCACAAAATACAATTTTATAAAATATAAATCTATATTGAAAATTGCGTCTGTGTTTTCAGGCAAGAAACGAAAGCTTGTGTTTAATTAATGAATACTGATTAAAGATATTAAACGTGTAACTAAAAGGTTATTTGGCATTCGCATGATTAATAACAGTATGAAAATTTTAAAAAATGTTTTAAAAATTACAGTCATGTTTTAAAAACAATTTAAATTACAGAGGTACTTGAGTAATGTGGCGGCTGAACTCCTCTTTGCCAGAGGAACTGTAAAAGTGTTGCGCAGCAAACCGTTACATGTCCTTTTGGCAAACAATTCGGGTAACTAACACCCAGTACTGTGATAGGATGGGTTTATGTTTTGTTTAAGACAAGGTATTAACAGTAACATTAATTATCTTATATTTACACAGAAAAAAAAGTTGTTGTTTTTCTTAATAAACTTGCCACATTTAACGAGGCGGAAATTCTACCGCAACGGTAGTTTATTTACAGATTTTTAGATTATGAAATTATACAGTTGTAACTGAAAGCAAGGAGTTGTACACCCGAGTACCATCAGGAGATTTAGTTCCGTGTGTTAAGAGTTCTTGAATGGTCATCCAGTTGTCAAATATTTTTTTGTTCCTTTTTTTCATCATCTTTTTGTGACTGAGGTCAATGATGCTGACCTCTTTGGTATCTTCCGTGGTTTGCTTCTCCTTCAAACAATCCAACCTGCTTTGCATCATAAATTCCCTTCTCTTTCTTTGCTCAGAAGCTTTTCGAACATGCTGCTTACGTTCTTCCTTACTCCAGTAACGTCCCATTTTCATCTCGCTCATGGCATCATCATCGGTTGTCATTCCACTTCGCTCCTCCTTAATCTTTATGGCTCTCTCTCTCAACAGTTTGTCTCTTATTGGCCGCTTTGTAATATAGCGTGTGCCGTCACTTCTTACCTTCACCTTCCATTCCATCCTAGGTTCTGTAGTACTGGACAAGTCTTTACACATACTGACCAAACTCATTTGACTCTGAGCATATTCCACAGCCGATTTCTGCTGGATTAGTTGCATGTAGCTTTGATAGTGTTGGGCATGTGCAGGGATGTGTGCATGCTTATACGGAGAGTGGCGATACGGTGGCTGCACGGAACTGGATACTTTTTCTGGATTGGTTTGATTTTTGCTCGCATCTCCACCTTTTCTTTCTCGGACATCTGTTTGTTTGTTGATGTCAAACTCCTTGGCTGGGAGATGGTATCTGGCAGGACTGACTTCACGACTTCCGCCACTTGGCAGCAAACTCTTTTGGGAAGCATTGCAAGGTAAGCTGCCAACGGCTCCTTCCGCATTTGGGCAGTTGAGGGCGTCTGCACTCCTTCGCAGTGAGTTTTCAGGTGAGATCTCCAAAGTCAGTGGGGTGCTGCGACAACTTTCCCCAGTATTATAGGCACTTGAACTATCCTTGTCAGACTTCTCTGGCAATTCTGTAATATCTGAAAGTTCATGTCGACGCAAGTCAATGCTTGTATTGTAGTTACGGAAGCCACTATTGTGAAGCATCCATGAATCTCTGTACTGTTCTTTTAGTTGTTGCATTTTATGAGCACGGACGATATTCAAACACTCAAGCTCAATGCTGTGCAACTCTTCATTCAGCATCTCTAACTCCCTGTCTACACTTTCCTGGTCACTTCTATTGGTTTCCAAAGTACTATTTTGGTAATATCGGCGCTGGTTAGAACTTTGCACTTGGCATTTTAATTCCAGAAGCTCCCTAAATCTCTCACATTCATCCATGGGGATACCCAGAAAATCTGCATCGGTACAATCTGCTGAAATGAATGACTCATTGCTGAACTGCATGTCTCCACTCCCCAAAGTGTCCTGACTGTACATTAGTTTTTTCTGACTTCCCAGTGTATTTGAGGAAGTGGTGTGATCGTCTGTAATATTTTCGTGCTCTGAGCTCTCATCATTCCGAGTGCTTCCATCAGTGCGGCCAACTCCACTATCTTTCTCCAACTGGTTGGACAACAGGGTTGCGGTATCTGTAGTTCCTCCATCTTCCTCCAGTTTTTTCTAAAAGGAAAGAAATATTGTGAGCAAGTTAAGTTAAATGCTAGCGGTTATGCAAACATAACATGTTGCAACATTGGATTTCTGTATTTTACTAGCTATCTGATTACATATTAAAGGACCACTCTAGTGCCAGGAAAACACTTGGGGAAAAAGGGTAAAACTTACCTTTTTCCAGCGCTGGGCGGGGAGATCTCTGCCTCCGATCCTCCTCCGTTCCGCCTCGTCGGCTGAATGCGCATGCGCGGCAAGAGCTGCGCACGCATTCAGCCGGTCGCATAGGAAAGCATTGTAAATGCTTTCCTATGGACGCTTGTGTGCTCTCACTGTGATTTTCACAGTGAGAATCACGCAAGCGCCTCTAGCGGCTGTCAATGAGACAGCCACTAGAGGATTTGGGGGAAGGCTTAACCCATTAATAAACATAGCAGTTTCTCTGAAACTGCTATGTTTATAAAAAAAATGGGTTAACCCTAGCTGGACCTGGCACCCAGACCACTTCATTAAGCTGAAGTGGTCTGGGTGCCTAGAGTGGTCCTTTAATGCAGCTTTTACGCATGATGTTAAATGCTCCATATCTTTCTTGTTGAGAAGGACAGTAGTGCATTTAACATGGTATTTGATAGTTGAACCACTGTCTGTCGCTGGTCAGATTCCATTCCAACTGAATATAACAGCTTGATAGAACCTTTTAATATATAATAACTATGAAAATATAATTAACATTTCTGTACATTTTTTTTTAAAGTCTGCAAAACAGTTTTCGATATTACGCCAATTATAACATACTGCTGTGGTTGGAGTGAAGCCAAAGGTAGAAGAAGATATCTGAAACTCTTACTCGCAATCTCAACCATCTTTCCTCTGCTTCTAGTGCTCATTTGCCAGGAGCCCGTATAACTGATGTACTCTTGTACATGTTCAAGAGTACAGCACAGAGATCTACAGACCTAATGTTGGGGCAGGCACTGGCTAGTTTATCGCCTCATAGAGAGATGAAGGGCCATCAGGCCACAGACCTGCTCATTTATTAAAATGGGTATATGTGTCAAAAATTGAAATACTAAATCTTTGTGTGGTCATTTTCAAGTTTACAGCACACAGCTTTGTGTTATAAAGTGCACTTTGTCTATTATACTTTTTCTATAAGAGTTTGTTTCTGCTTTATTGGGGGGGGGGGGGGGGGGGGGGGAGCACTGATTAGTCGAGAGACTGATCTCCGGTCTACCAGGCAGGCTGTATGTGTACAAATACGAAATGTGTGTTCTATCATATATGACATTGTCATTGTGGGAAAGCTTTGGTAGGTCCAGCGACCAATACTTTATTTTTCATTTGGATACCCAAAACTGAGAAGAAACAGGCTGTGTCTATGCAGAAGAATATATCCAAAAGAATATATCCAAAAGAAGAAACAGGCTGTGTCTATGCAGAAGAATATATCCAAAAGAATATATCCAAAAGAAGAAACAGGCTGTGTCTATGCAGAAGAATATATCCAAAAGAATATATCCAAAAGAAGAAACAGGCTGTGTCTATGCAGAAGAATATATCCAAATTCCTCAAATGACTGATAAACTACAACCAAATTTTCACTATTTTAGCCTGTGAAAATTTTGCAAAGCATTGCTGGAGTGGAGTTCAACAGTCCTTAAATATTCTTCAAAAATATCAGTTATTTTCTCGCTTTAGTAAGTTAAACTGTGGTGAAGATCCACATGTATCCTATCACACAAACATTTAAAGGTCAGACACTTTCCTTTCAAACTGGCACATCAAAACATTTCCCAAAAATAATTTTACCCGACGTGACTTTCTACTGAGGGCTCTACAAGAGTAAACTAGAATATTCTTGGGGATATGGGAATTGTGTAAGGAAAAGGAAGGGAATTGAATATTTTAGGCCAAACATATTGGGGGAGAAAAGCTGTCATTTTAGTTATATTTTATGGTTTGTTTGTTTTTTATATCAATGAGTGATTTAACTTAAATAATGGGATGTTTTGATTACAACATTTTTTTCCCCCTGAAGTCTTTAATGACAAACTTTGACAAATACCTCCTGCTATCCATAACCTTAGATATTCATTAAGCTGGCTGGTAAGTTTAATCCTTGTAATGGAAACTGGGGAAACGGAATATCAGATCTGACAAGCTACGTTGACAGAGTAGTAGGGGAGAATCACATTACCTGCTGAAGCATGCTGGCAGTAAATTGCATTGCTTGGTGATGCTGTTCTTCTAGCATATCTATGTGTAAATCATCCAGAAAATCATTTCTGTCATCATCCATCCATCCTTCATCCAGCTGTGTTTAAGAGAACAAAACAAAGATGACATAAATGTGTTGTCATGGTAACACAAATTCTGACAGCAAGATGTAATTCAGAGCATCCGATTACAAATGTAAATCCAAATTAGAATATTAAAACAGAACAAATTTTGTTTATTAAAATGTACATAAAAAAAAAAAAGTCAAATGGTAACCTGACAAGTTTACTATTTTCCCAAACTGAGCTTTTATATTATCTGCAAATTAGGAGAATATCAAAATACAGTTTGTTTTTGTAAATACAGGGAGTATGGTGCATAAAAGAGCCTGACTTAAAGGAACATTATAGTCACCAGAACAACTACAGATTAATGTATTTGTTCTGGTGAGTATAATCATTGCCTTCAGGCATTTTCGTGCAAACACTGCCTTTTCATAGAAAAGGCAGTGTTTATATTGCCTCCTAGGGACACCTCCAGAGGCCACTCCTCAGATGGCCAATGGAAGTGCTTCCTGGGGCAGTGCTCTACATGGAGGCGTTGAACTTTCCTCATAGAGATGCATTAATTCAATGCATCTTTATGAGGAGGTGCTGATTGGCCAAAACAGAGTTTGTCCCTGCCCCATTCAATCTCCTTGCCGATTTCAGTCAATTCAATGCTTTCCCATACGGATTGGCTAAAAATCATAAATTCTGATATCACAAAGGAGACGGGGCAGGGACAGCACCGGCGGACACATGCTGCACTGGAAAAAGTGAGTTTTAACCCCTTCTACAAGGCTAAAGGGGGGAGGAACGGCAAGCCACCTAAATGGTGGTGTTAACACTATAGGGTCAGGAACACAAACATGTGTAGTGTTACTTTAATTTCAAGAAGTGTGCAGTCAAACTTTAGGCTGCTAAAGCTGATACAGTGTGGCTTCATGAAATAAAACATTGCTATTAAATCATTTATTTCAGCAGCGGTAGCTAAAAGTGACACAAAATGTTGTACCTATATGCACTTACACAAACATCACCTTCAGTATTACTGTATTCTATTTGAGATAAATGAACAACTCATGAAGGAAAAATATGCAACTCGAGCAATCCCAATAGTTTTCTAGCTATATTTCATCAGTAATACCTTACATTTGTCCCATGGGCCTGAGTTATTCCGACATCCTTCCATGACTTTGGTTTTAAAATGTGCCATATTGTGTCAAAATTAGCACAACTGCTGTACACTAATGCGTGTTCAAGAGTACAGCACTGAGATCTATGGAGGCTCCCGAGTGTGGATACCTCAGTGATTTCTGTGGGAATTAATGATGGTGGCAGCACCATCTTTTGTAAATCAGGACTTAAGGACAAAGTAGTATTTTAATTTTTTTTAAATTTAGTTGTGGAATCTAATGAATTTCCAAGTTTTTTTGTGGTTTTTTTGTGGTATAATTTATAATACAGTGGTAACGTGTTAATATATTGATCTTGATTGAGTAATTTATTAGTTGTCCACTTTTTCTCTGATAAAACATCATATCTTTTTCGCGATGAGACACGAATTCCACATTAGGGGAAGAAATATAGGATTGTATTAGAAAGTCTATGTCAGGCAGTTAGGTACAATACCTGCATCTCTGGCCTCGCTACCAACAAGAAAACATCTTTTGTATCCTCACTTGTCAGGAGGGCTACTGCCTCTTCGTGGTTGTGAACATCAATGCCATTAATCTGTAAGACAAAACCAAAATTCAGATGGTCAGGAAGTACATTATCTTGTTCACCATCTTGGGCTAATAAGGTTTTCGCTTGCCAACTCCTTTTTTAAATCAATGAAAATAGAATTTTCTTTAGAAAATAAAGTATTTCATTTGATCAATGAGGACTTAGCCCAAACAAAGATTTGCATTAATTAAAATAGAAAAACAAAACAAAAAAACCATTAGAGATTATCGAAGTCTTGTGCTCTGAAAAGTGGGTATGCAATGATGTAAAATTATGTATTTGCTGGTTTCCATGGGGATTGTCCCACTTTTAGAACTTTACACAATGTTTCAGAATACAGCACTTTGCATATCTCCCGCTTATATGTTACGTCAATGTATTCTTTAAGGTGATCTTGGAAGAGCTATACAACATGCTACATGGATAGAAACAGCCAACCAGCAATGTGCAGGGCCGGATTAACATAGGGGCTGATGGAGCTGCAGCTCCAGGCCCATGAAATAGGCCCATTGATTTAAAAAAAAAAAAAAAAAAGAGGAAAATTATTATTATTATTTTTTTTTTTTACACACACACACACACACACACACACACACTACTTTTAGGGTTCCCAGGTATTTCTCAGAAGTATTTCTTATGGTTGCCAGGTATTTCTCAGGTATTTGAGGCTGCCTAGCCGGTGCCGGTATTGCAGTAATACCGGCAATACAAATGTCTGTCTCAGCATAAACAGAGATTATTCTGCAATACCAGTGCCGGCCAGTAGGGGTCGCTGTTTGTGTGGAGAGAGACAGGGATAAGAAGTTACAGCATCAACCTCCCTGCCTCTCTCTACTCACTGATCCGCGGGGGAGCAGCACAGAGAGTCCAGACAGCAGTTTCAAGCCTGCGAGACATGGGGACGGTGAGAGACTTGGGGACGCTGAGACATTGGGACACTGGGAGACATAGGGACCATGAGACACTAGAGACACAGTGGTCCCATGTCTCCCAGTGGCCCCTAGTCTCTCAGTGGTCCCCATGTCACAGTGGTCCCCATGTCTCCCAGCCAGTATCTCTAGTGTCTCAGTGTCTCCGTGTCTCCCAGTGTTCCTGGTGTCTCTCAGTGTCCCCATGTCTCCCAGTGTGCCTGGTGTCTCTCAGTGTCCCTAGTGTCTGTGTCCCTGGTCTCCCAGGGTGCCCTAGTCTCTCAGTGTCCCCATGTATCTCAGTGTCCCCATGTATGACCCAGTGTCTCAGTGTCCCCAAGACTCACAGTGTCCAAATGTCTCTCAATGTCCCCTAGTGTTCTAGTGACATTGGGACACATGGAGACACAGACTCTAAGGGACACTGAGAGACATGGGGATAAAAACACTATGGGACACTGAGAGATATGGGGACAATGAGACACTAGGGGACACTGAGAGACATGGAGAAAGGGAGATATGGGGCACTCCCAGTGTCCCCATGTCTCCCAGCCAGTGTCCCTAGTATCTCAGTATCCCCATGTCTCTTAGTGTCTCAGTGTCCTTAATGTATGTGTCCTCAGTGTCCCCTAGTCTCTCAGAATCCCCTAGTCTCCCAGTGTCCCCATGTCTCACAGTGCCCTCATGTGTCTGTGTCCCCTAGTATAAAATACAAAATCTCAGGCACACACTGATAGATTTAAGCAGGTTTATTGGACACCACAATGTTTTGACTTGTACCCAGGTCTTTATCAAGTCTCCAGTGTCCCCTATGTATCAGTGTCTCAGGTCTCCCAGTGTACCCTCATGTCTCAAAGTCACCCAGTGTCCCCATGTCTCCCAATGTCCCCAAGAGTCTCACTGTCTCTAGGTCTCCCAGAGTTCTGTAGTATCTCAGTGTCCCCATGTCTCCCAGTGTCCCAATGTCTCTCAATGTCCCCTAGTGTCCTAGTGACATGGGGACACTGGGAGACATGGGGACACAGACACTAAGAGACTGGGAGACACAGACATGCCCCCTTTTTGTGTATGTTTGCCCCTTTCGGCAGTTCTTGTTATGTGATTTATGTCAGTGACCCACCCTTTTACCCAATCCATAGACTTCCTACTTTACTGGACACTGCTGTTAGGGGGTATGGGTTTACTTGAAAGATGAAAGCGTGAGATTAGCATAGGGTATGTGTTTTCTAATAGCTGTATCTTATGAGTTTCACTCCAGCACCATCTCAATCAGATACATGACGTTTAGGAGGTAGGACAGTTTAAGTGTTTATGGTCAATAAGATTTTGTAATTAGGCCCATCATAATTGTCAGCACCAGGCCCACTTGGCTCTTAATCTGGCCCTGGCAATGTGGGCAGGGGGACGAGGCAGGTCAAGTGCATGCTGGGAATATGGATTTCCCAACAAAAATAATCACAAAATTGTGTAATCATAAAACATGCTAAACATATTTATACTCTAGAATTCCACCACTAAAGAATTACATGATTCATTAGTGACAGGAAAGTGTGTGCATGTTTAGTAATTGAATCATAATTTTCTGTATTATTTGACTTAACGCACAGGCAACTGACTTTGTCTTCTGCTATTTATTGAAGATCGAAAGTGCCCACTAAAAGTGAGCTACACAATATTATATCTTACTTGTATAATCCGATCACCTTCCCTGATTCGGCCATCTTTGGCTGCAATACTATTTGGATCAATCTGAAAAACAATGAGATACATTTAATAACCAGCTTCCTTCATAAAAACGTGTCACTTCTAGAAAGGATTAAAATGAATACCGTGTAACGTTTATTTAATCTCATCACTCTAAACTACAGGCACTTTGAATGTCTACAGTCAACCAAAATTTGCAGCATGATAGCATGTAAACTACAAATGTTTTATTGCAACATTCATAAGAACAAGCTGATTTAGGAATAGTATATTTGGGACCCATTAGCCAAGGCTCTCTTTGACGTGGCTTAATTGTGGTTTCCTGTTTAGAACTTTACTGGCAGAGGATATTCACTCAATTAGCAATCAAGATAATCGTTAAGTAGACACCTAAATATGTTGAGTACTCAGCAGAAGCACCCATTCTACACATATGTGTTTGGTATTCTCCTAGTGGGCATCAAACTTCGTCTGACTGGGTGGGCCTAGGATACGAAGTAAAAATGTGACATCAGTAGTGATGTCGCGAACATAAAATTATCCGTTCGCAACGGCGAACACGAACTTCCACAAATGTTCACGAACGGGCGAAACGCCATAGACTTCAACGGGCAGGCGAATTTTAAAACCCACAGGGACTCTTTCTGACCACAATAGTGATGGAAAAGTTGTTTCAAGGGGACTAACACCTGGACTGTGGCATGCCGGAGGGGGATCCATGGCAAAACTCCCATGGAAAATTACATAGTTGATGCAGAGTCTGGTTTTAATCCATAAAGGGCATAAATTAACTAACATTCCTAAATTGTTTGGAATAACGTGCTTTAAAACACCAGGTATGATGTTGTATCGATCAGGTAGTGTAAGGGTTACGCCCGCTTCACAGTGACAGACCAAACTCCCCGTTTAACGCACCGCAAACAACCGCAAACAGTCCATTTGCACAACCGCAAACTCCCTATTTGCAAGGTTGGATACCAAGCTAGCCATGTCTCGTTCCTTGTCCTCACTGATGTCATTGAAGGTCTCTTCCTCCACCCAGCCACGTACAACACCAAGGGTCCCCGAAAGGTGACAACAAGCCCCCTGGGACGCCGGCTGTGTTTGGTCTTCCACCTCCTCAAAGCCACCTTCCTCCTCTGACTCCTCTTCTTCAGACTCCTCTCTCTGCGTTGCCTCTCTCTGCGTTATAAGGTGTGTTAAGTAGTACTATTCTTATCAGTTTAATCCCGGTTACGTCCCCTATCAGGGGACGTGTATATGGCATCGATTTTAGGAACCGGGAGATGGAAAAAGATGCTTGGTTGGTCCTCCTACTTCAAATTTGGGGCACTGCGCATGTAATCTAATGTGCCACCAGATAGGAGTGGTGTGTTAAGTAGTCCCCCTCATCAGGCATTTTTTAGTCGAATGTATTGCCCACTGTCAGTCCCTTCAGGATCCATCCCTCATTCATCTTAAAGGTGAGGTAATCTAGACTTTTTTGACCTAGGCGACTTCTCTTCTCAGTGACAATACCTCCTGCTGCACTGAAGGTCCTTTCTGACAGGACACTTGAAGCGGGGCAGGCCAGAAGTTCTATCGCAAATTGGGATAGCTCAGGGCACAGGTCAAGCCTGCACACCCAGTAGTCAAGGGGTTCATCGCTCCTCAGAGTGTCGATTTCTGCAGTTAAGGCGAGGTAGTCTGCTACCTGTCGGTCGAGTCGTTCTCTGAGGGTGGACCCCGAAGGGCTGTAGCAATGCGTAGGACTTAAAAAGCTCCGCATGTCCTCCATCAAAACACGTCTGTAAAGCGTCCTGTCCTTGCCGGCGTGGTCGTGGGAGGATTACTTTCACCTCTTCCCCTGTTAGATTCCCGTTGTGCTGTGACATCACCCTTATACGCTGTGAAAAGCATACTTTTTAATTGATTTTGGAACTGCTGCATCCTTTCCGACTTGCCGTAATTCGGTAACATTTCAGGCACTTTCTGCTTATACCGGGGGTCTAGTAGCGTGCACACCCAGTACAGGTCATTCTCCTTCAGCCTTTTTATACGAGGGTCCCTCAACAGGCACGACAGCATGAAAGACCCCATTTGCACAAGGTTGGATACCGAGCTACTCATGTCCCTCGTCCTCCGTGATCTCACTGAAGGTATGTTCTTCCCCCCCAGCCATGTACAACACCACGGGTACCAGATAGGTGACAACGAGCACCCTGGGATGCCTGTTGTGGTTGGTCTTCCTCCTCCTCCTCAAAGCCACATTCCTCCTCTGACTCCTCTTCCTCACAATCCTCTTCCAGCGTTGCCGCAGGTCCAGCAAGCGATGCTGATAAGGCTGTTTCTGGTGGTGATGGTGACCAGAACTCTTCCTCTTTACACTCATCTACGGCCTGATCCAGCACTCTTTGCAGGGCACGCTCCAGGAAGAAAACAAATGGTATGATGTCGCTGATGGTGCCTTCGGTGTGACTGACTGGGTTTGTCACCTCCTCAAAAGGATGCATGAGCCTATAGGCATTGCGCATGAGCGTCCAGTAACGTGGTAAAAAAAATTCCCAGCTCCGCAGAGGCTGTCCTAGCACCCAGGTCATACAAATAGTCGTTAACGGCTTTTTCTTCTTGGAGCAGGTGGTCGAACATTAGGAGTGTTGAATTCCAACATGTCGGGCTGTCGCAAATCAAGCGCCTCAATGGCATGTTTTTTCGCCGCTGGATATCTGAAAAGTGCGCCATGCCCGTGTAGGAACGCCTGAAATGGTCACACACCTTCCTGGCCTGCTTCAGGACGTCATGTAAGCCTGGGTACTTATGCACAAAGCGTTGTACGATCAGATTACACACATGTGCCATGCATGGCACATGTGTCAACTTGCCCAAATTCAATGCCGCCAACAAATTTCTGTTGCTGGTCCGGTGTGACTCTCTGCATTCAGGCAAGTCAACACCGAGACGGCATGACACTGCCGTATCCGGGATGTGGAATAGTACCTGGGGTGCTGGGGGGTGCCGTTGATGTGGAGCAGAGAGTAGGAGGAGTAGAGGAGGTGGCAGCAGGCCTGCCTGCAAGTCGTGGCGGTGTCACCAACTCCTCTGCAGAGCCACGCATTCCATGCTTGGCAGCCGTCAGCAGGTTTACCCAATGCACAGTGTAGGTGATATACCTGCCCTGACCATGCTTTGCAGACCAGGTATCAGTGGTCAGATGGACCCTTGCCCCAACACTGTGTGCCAGACATGCCATTACTTCCTTTTGCACAATCGAGTACAGGTTGGGGATTGCCTTTTGTGCAAAGAAATTTCGTCCGGGTACCTTCCACTGCGGTGTCCCAATAGCCAAAATTTTTTGAAACGCCTCAGACTCCACCAGCTTGTATGGTAAAAGCTGGTGGGCTAAGAGTTCAGACAAGCCAGCTGTCAGACGCTGGGCAAGGGGGTGACTTTCTGACATTGGCTTCTTACGCTCAAACATGTCCTTGACAGACACCTGACTGTGGGCAGATGAGCAGGAACTGCTCAAGGCGAGAGACGGAGTGGCGGATGGTTGAGAGGGGGCAAGGAGGACAGCAGTGGTTGACGTGGCTGAAGATGCTGGACCAGGATGAGGATGGCGGCTTTGAGTTTGTGTGCTGCTTGTACTCATGTGTTGATCCCATAGGCGTTTGTGATGTGCGATCATGTGCCTTCGCAAAGCAGTTGTACCTAGGTGGGTGTTGGACTTCCCACGACTCAGTTTCTTTTGGCACAGGTTGCAAATGGCATCGCTGTTGTCAGAGGCAGACACACAAAAAAAAAAATGCCACACTGCTGAGCTCTGCAATGACGGCATTCTGGTGGTGGCAACAGCATGCGTTGATTGGCGTGCTGTCTGGCTGACCCCGGGTGCCAATGCATGCTGTCTGACTGTGCCACTAGCTCGTCTCCTCCTCCTCTCTGTCTCCCCATCTGAACTTTCCTCCTGTTGTTCTTCTCTTCTAGCGGACACCCACGTGACATCCACGGACGCATCGTCATCATCAACCGCTTCACTTGTATCTGACAACTCAGCAAAGGAAGCAGCAGCGGGTACAACATCATCATCATCACACCGTACGTCCATGTGTGTAATGCTGCCTGACTGAGACATATCCCTGTTATCTACATCCTCTGGCAATAATGCTTGCGCATCACTCATTTCTACCAACTGATGTGTAAATAACTCCTCTGACAGATCAAGTGAAGCGGCTGTGGTGCTAGTGTTGGTGGCGGCGGCAGGCGGGCGAGTGGTAACTTGAGAGGTGCCCGAAGCTAAGCTGGAGGAGAATGGTGCGTCAAGGTTCCGAGCGGAAGCTGTAGAAGATTGGGTGTCCTGTGTTAGCCAGTCAACTATGTCCTCAGAACTTTTCGAGTTCAGGGTACGTGGCCTCTGAACACTGGGCATTATTCTAGGGCCAAAGGGAATCACAGCACCACGACCATGACGGCCCCTGCGGGGTGGCCTGCCTCTGCCTGTCATTTTTTTTTTCGATTAGTGGTACTATGCGTGCAAGCTACTGTGACAACAGATATGAGTGGCACTGTGCATTGGCAGAAGTTGGCAGAGTAGACGCTGTAGGCCTGACACACGCTTGCAGACAACTGCTATTCAATCTATTACAGTCAAATTTTTTTTTTTTTAAATGTACACTACTGTTACACCAGATATGAGTTGCACTGGTGTGACACTGTGCCCTGGCAGGCCCTGAAACACACACGCGTGAAGGAAACTGACTGCTATTATTTCACAGTCAAAAAAGTTTTTTTTTTTTTTTTAAATGCAAGCTATTGTTACACCAGATATGAGTTGTGGCACTGGGCAAGTGGGCACAGTATACGCTGTGAGCCTGACACACACGCTGGCAGGCAGGCAACTGCAATTAGATTACACAAAAAAAGAAAAAAGCAGACTGGTGTTCTAGCCCTAAAAAGGGCTTTTTGGGGTGTTGTCCTTACAGCAGAGATCAGATGAGTCCTTCAGGACTGTAGTGGACACTGAATACACTAGCCTAGCTATCAATTTCCCTATTAAATCAGCAGCAGCACACTGTCCCTCCTCTCACTAAGAATGCAGCTTCAGAATGAATCTTAAATGGATGCTGTCCAGGAGGTGGGAGGGTCTGCTGCTGATTGGCTGGAATGTGTCTGCTGACTGTGAGATACAGGGGCAAAGTTTACTCAATGAGGACGAATAGGGGGCGGACCGAACATCGCATATGTTCGCCGTCCGTGGCGAACGCGAACAAGCTATGTTCGCCAGGAACTATTCGCCAGCGAACCGTTCGGGACATCACTAGACATCAGTACTGACTTTGGATTTTATCCAGTGTGGCTAAGAAGCCTAACCTTATGTTTGAAAGCATTCTGAGCATCTAGAAAAGACAGCAACTAATGTTGAAACTGGGAAAGATGCATCTTGACTCTAGAGATCTGTCTGTTCAACTAAGCAGGTATCCTTGGCGCATTTCTCTTAAATTATCATTTGAGTATCACTGTGAAACATGTCACCACAAGTCACAATGAATAGGACTAAACTATGTTTTTCATTTTACTAAAAACATACAGCTCAGGAAAAAAAAATAAGAGATACATATCTCATTATAAGGACACTGTAGGCACCCAGACCATTTCAGCCCATTGAAGTGGTCTGGGTGCCAATTCCCATCACCCTTAACCCTGAGCATGTAATTATTGCAGTTTTTATAAATTGCAATAATTACCTTGCAGGGTTAGGTCCTCCTCTAGTGGCTGTCTCCAAGACAGCCACTAGAGGAACTTCCGGGTTCTTAGACTACTTTTGGTCGTCTAAACGCCGCTGGAAGTTCTCACGCTATGCATTAGGACTTCCAGCATTGCCTCTAGAAATATGCTTTCCTATAGGGAGATCCTAATGCGAGCGCGGCCATTGCCAAGGGCGAGAAGCATGGGCAGAGCTGAGCCAGCGCCGAGGGACATCGGCGCTGGAACCAAGTAATTGACAGAAGGTGTTATTAACCCCTTCAGCACCGCGGGGGTGGGCCTTGACAGAAGGGGACACTACAGTGCCTTTACTTAGAATGAAGGGTGCTTGTGTTTGAATTCTACAGACAGTGGAATTGAATGACCGCCATATATCATGGAGATGTTGATCTAAAGAAACACTATAGAGTTAGGAATACAAATCTGTATTCCTGACACTATTGTGTTCCTGTCCCTAGCTTTATTCACCTTTTTACAGTACCGAGGCTCTCTCTACACTGTTCACCTCTCCTCTCCTGCCTCCTCTGAGACAGTCCAATCCAATGCTCCTCATAGAGGAGCCTTGGGGACCTAATGTGCATGTGCGGCTAGTACTGCCCACACATTCAAACTTTCCAACAGGAAAGCACTGAATCAGTTTTACTCAGTATGACAGCCACTAGAGGCACTTCTGCTGCACTGACCAAAAGCCACTAGAGGTGGACTTAACCCAGTAAGGTTTTACATACCTCTGCAGTGTCGTTTTCAATAAGAAAAGTGTTTAATTTAGATGTTTTTGACTAACAATGCTGAGGATCATACATTTATGATTTAGCATGGTTTTTATGATAATATGAAGATAGTTTAAAAATTAGATCTACCGTTACAGGAAGTGTGTAGGGGAGCTGTTACTATGGCTACATAAATAAAGTGAGTTAACTCCTAAACAGCAGATAACTGAAACTCTGCTATTCTGTAGCCGTTAGACCTGTTTGAAAGCAGAGCATTTGTAAAAGTCCTTTCTCTTCATTCTTTTTACTTGGACAATATTTGCATGTGACTTCAACAAACGGGAACATAATTTTACACTCTGCTAGGATTTTGTAACTCTACATTCCCAAGAATACCAGAAGAGTCTTTGCACTACCCATGTGTAGTGTGCCTGATCACACTTGAAGAAATTAAGGCAACACTATAAACCTATTTAATTTGGTATTTCCTTTCCTTGGCAGCAAAAATAATAATTTAAACTGTAAATTAACATAAAACCTATACAAAAATGTTTTTAAATTAATTTTTTTTTATCACCTCTTACCTCACTGACATAAATTCCGGTATCATCTTCATCATCTGTTCTGTAGCACACGGTCAATCCCAGCTTATCCTGGCTGTTTAGTCTGTACAGATCTATTTCCTGAATAAGGATATATAAAGAGCACTCTGTTGTCATTCTTTGAGATTACACAGGATACTATATTTTATTATGGAACTCTGTACATCATATTGCTTACTTCCCCGTAAGGGGCAGGTTAACATATTCATCTCAGAGTGATTTAACACCATAGGATCAATAAAGTATGTCAAAAGCCTCTTTGTCAGCAACAAGCCATTTGAAAAAAAGGCATTTTATTGATTCAAAAGAAAACAAATTGGCTATGTCTCTTACAATGCCATGGGTGTAAAAATAAACACACCATAAAAACATGGTTTGTTTGTATTCCTGACAGAGATCAAGACTTTCTCTCTAATTAAAGCAATCAAACAATTCATATTTTATCCGCTGTACAATAGTTTTTCACTCGATCAGGAGTTGTCTGCAATTGACTTAGGGCCAGCACACTTTAGGTCAAAATAGTGAAATATCGCTAACCTGGAGATTTTTTCAGGTTTGGCTTATTTTGGTCTAAAATTTGCTGACAATTCCCAGTTGCCAATTTTGAGGACTAGTGGATAACATAAAAGCTTTAACGTGTTTTCAGATATTCTGCAGCTAAAAATACTATACACGGGAGTGACAAGGGGACGGGTTGACTGTGACAATCGGTTCAGATGGAAATGTAGGAGCTAAATAGATCCTCCTTCAAGAGCGTTGACCTTACTCAGCAGGTTAGGTCCATGGTCCCAAAGGGACAAAACATAATGCATTTCGGATTTCCTGTCAGCCAATTAAACTAGTGCCATTGACACAAACCTTTTGGTGGACTGCATGTCCGTTCTTCCTCCATTGTCCGACATAAGGCACTATGATCTTGTCCCATCTTAATGGGAGAAAGATTTAAATGTGACAGCCTGTATGTAATGTAGACAACCTTTTACGCTGTCATTTTGGAGAGCTACCAGGAGCCTGTGCTATTATACTTGGCTTTCTGTGAATGAGGGCAGTCCTTTGTTGCTTGTTAGGCTTTTGGCTTTGGCTGACTGAGGATGAAGAGAACTGAATAATGACAGGGGATTTTTCCAAAATGCAATAGATATTGTAACTGAAGTCTAACACCAGTTGGAGGGCTTTAACTGTACAGTTCTGTAAAAAGGCAATCTCCCTTATGACATCTCTTTAGAACATCTACTGAACTAGAAAATAAAGTGAACGAATTAGATGTTTGTCTCTTCATTAAAGGTCTGTAAACGTGATTTTATTAGACTTCATTTAAAAAACCTGTACAGTCCTTAATTCTAGAACAACATTTCCCTACTGAAAGTATAGTCCATAGTCTGCACCACTATAATGTAAGCCAGGAGTATGGTGATGGGGTGTGGTAGTGGGGGAAGTGTTAGAGAATCAATGACTGTCACTTCATGACTCAGTCATATACCCCCACCCCAAGATGTTGGACACTGGTAGGAAGGGGGTAAATAGGACAGGCCAGTGCCACAATTGTGTCACTAGCTCCTCCAAAGAGGCAGTCTGGGCAAGAAAGGCAGGGAGAGTCCACCAAAATTACTGGCCTGGCAATCAAGCAAGACAGCCCACGGAGGACAGACTATACAGAGAGCAATCTTCAGTAATGTTTGCAGAGTCCTAGTACCCTGAGTGTAGCTTGATCACTACACCTATTTTGGGGACAGTTGCAAAAGTTCCAAAGTCGGGACAGGATCCGAAAATCATTACAGGTTGGGAGGCCTGCACAGTGGGGATCAAGGTGTACGAGTAATAAGCTGACTGGCAGCCATGCTGGCCAACACCTTTCATGATATCCCATGAAAAGAGTGTTGAGGTTCTGAAGCTCTTTTGTATTGCCAAAACATTTTTAAGGACTTGCTTATTGGGGAGTTTTTTTTCCATTTCCCCAGAAGTGAGCTAAAAATGCAGACCATTATGTTAATATTGGACAATTTAGGGGTAAGATATTGGGATACGTGTTTTTAAAAAGGCATGTCAACACATGGGCAGATATTGTGTGGACTTGACTAAAAGTAAAAAAAAAAATGAACATTTAACTGTATTTTGACGAAAAGCAGGATACCAAGGAACTAAAAAAACTACTGTTTTTTGGATCAGTATTCCCTAAACATTTTGCAGGGTTTGCTTTGTTTTTGACTTAAGCCAGGTGTAAATGCAACATAGACAGGATTATTCGCTAAAATGAGAATTGATGGGAATTTAAAGTGAATTTCAAATTTAAGGCCAAAATAGTGGAATTGGAAATAAAAATCTCAAAGTAAGTTAAATTTTGAAATTCACTTTGAATCCCTAACAATTCTTACTTTAGTAAACACCCCTCACAATTTAGATCCCCCAAATGAAAAATTATTTGAAACAATACTAGATATAACGCATATTTAAGGCTCAGGCATAGCTGGTCAATAATCTGTTACTACTTTATTTGAATTTTCTCGCTTATCAGCCTATTCCCTACAATTTCTTATGACTGAAATGTGTATGATTTTAATTTATTGCTTATTTTACAAAAATATTTTTTTTTCTTAAATCAAGGCCTTGTGCATTTCAAAAAGCAAACAATGAAATAGTTGGAAATCCCCTTGCAGAAATTGCATCACGCAACTCTCAAATCCCAGTACAGCAATAGATAAAGTGATGCGAATAATTTATTCAAGCGTCAATCAGTCAGCTGCCAAAATCAGCAATCTCGTTTTACTGACTTGTCAACCGGTATAATTTGTGAAATAACTGGTTAGTAAATGCCAGTGACTTGATTTCAACTTGATATTTAAACAACTTCAGGCAGAATTTTTTTTAAATAAATAAATACATACATACACAGAGATAGATATACCGTATATCTATCTATCTCACACATAAAAATCCATCACATCTTTAGCTTTAACAGGAACCTACAGAAAAGTAACTTTGGTTTTGATGGGAAAAATAAATCTGGCATATGTAAAAACCCTATATTAAAACAGAATCAGCAGATCACTACATAATACGCTGTAAACTCTGTAGATTACTTTGGAAACAAATACCTATTGCAGATTACACTGGATGCCCTGCACTAAAAATTGCATAATAAAGAGACCCTATTGGCACCCAGACCACTTCATCGCATTGTAGTGGTGTGGGTGCAGTGTCTTTATACCCTTAAAGGGATTCTCTAGTGCCAGGAAAACAAATCTGTTTTCCTGGCACTGTAGAATCTTGAAGTGCCACCCCCCCCATCCGGTTAAAACCCCTTCAGACACTTACCTGAATCCAGACCCGATGTCCCTCGCCGTTGGGCTAGGCTTCGCCAACGCTCCTCCCCCTGCTGTGCTTGCATTAGGATTTCCCCATAGGAAAGCATTATTCAATACTTTCCTAAGGTGATTCCGGTGACGCTGGAGGTACACATGCATAGGGACACTGTGCCTACAGTGTCCCTTTAACCCTGCAGCTGCAAACATTGCCGATACAGCCTATAGTGGCTTTATCCCTGACAGCTGTCCAGTGTTTTCAAAATCCCCATAGGAAAACATTAATTCTGTGCATTCCTATGGAAAAGGCCAAATTTGCGTGTGGTGTTTACCGTTTGATTAAGTTCCTACTCTGACCTTAAGGGGGCGGAGACAGAGTCTGGACCTTGGCGCTGGAATTATTTGGCAGGTACCGGTGCAGCACTTCCTCCCCTGCTGTCATATCGGTAACACATGGAGCACTGTAGTCATTTTTACTGTGCTCCTCTTTTTTTTCTAAACAGCACATTACATTAGGAGCAATGAGTCCAGTACATATGGATACTGGATATTAAGTGATATTACAATGCTAACACTCCCCATTTGCTTTGTCAGTTGTTCCAATTACTTGTTTAGTGTGAATATCTGACTGATGCCAACATATTTACACCATATGTTGTGCCCTGCATTTCACATGATTCTCAACTAGTGTTTAGTAGGCCCAGCTATCACGATTTTCAGCAATAGTCACGATTTTCGGATCCTGTCTCACTGCCTCAACTTAGTTCCCTGGTCTCCCACTTTAAGGGACACCAGGGAACTGTTCCCAACAAGCATAGGAAGGATGCATCAATATACTGAAACAGTACTCTCTGTGGGGTCTGGCCTCAGTGTGTCAGCCAGGATGATTGGCAGACAGTCTCGAAGACATTCATGCCAAGATGACCAGCTAATACGCCCCATTACCACCCCCTCATACCGGCGTCCCAGTTGAGAGGTATGCTATAGGGTGGCCTGGTCAATAAATTCCTTTCCTTGATTGTAGAGTAGTTAGTTGCCCTTTTAGACACTACTCTCCACAAAAGCCAACGCTATTAAAGTATAAAATTCAGTCAAATCAAACATTTAAAACAAACCTACCTCTAACTCAAGCTCGTCTCTATCCATTTCGGGATGCAAACCTCCCATAAAGTCATTGGGGTCAAAATACTCATGCGGTGATGAATGTCTGAAACGAAATAATGAGAATATTTTAAAACACACCCATTCCTACTAACGACCAATTATAGTGTCACTTTGATTTTTGTAAAATGTTATTGTCAGAGAGCACAAACCTCTACCCTACATTATTCATAATTAAAACATACAAAACTGCTAGATGAAAAGGTAGATGGGGGAAAAAAAAATGAGACATTACTGGATTTCCATTAAGATAGAACAGGGGTCTCCAGCTTTTGAAATGCAAATATTTAATGAAGACGACAGAAAGGTGTGTAACAATTAGGTTTTATCACTGAGCCTGCTATTATTCTGTCTGCCATGATCACGAAGGAATACGAGACACGTCAGAGATCACTGTAACCGTATCAAGAATAGTATATTTCTCTAGCAAATGCAATGCAATTCAATTAATTTATTCCATTAGCAGTACAGAAACCAATGTTCAAAAAAAAGAAAAGTTTTAACCTCTCACAGAAAACCAGATTATTTATTTTTAACTGGAATCAGATGTGCGAAATGTAAATTTAATTTCCACACTTCAAATCAAATATTTTCAGTCTTTGCTGCAGGCTTGCTAAAAGCGCCCTAGTAGAATTTTATCCATTATAAAGCCGAATTAACATTTTGGATTCTTAGGAAACTATAACTGGAACTTTTAGCAAACTAAATACACTTACCTTGCTCCATTTTGGAAAAAAAAAAACATAAAAAAATATATATATATTTTTTTCCCTCTGGTAGTCTACATCGGAGGACACCAAAGAAGAGTTCTTGATAATAGCTAGATGACAAGTATGCAAGTTTGCTTTGCGTGAGTTAAACTCCATGCAAGAGCTAGGAAGTGCATCTAGTGGTGGTCTGGCAGACTGCTAGTAGAGGCTGCAGGGCTAAGGGAAGGGGACAGTGCACCCAGACAACTTCAATGAGATGTGGTATGGATGCCTTTAGTGTTTTTTAAAAATTGGGCTTATCTTTAGTCATCATAACCATCATTCTTAATCATGCAAACTCAGGATCAATACTGCAGAATGTCTAGATCAACGACAACTAAAATTTTGTTCCTCTGCGTTGCCCCCTCCACCCGGGGTCCTTCCCCTCCCCATGATCATGGCACTAGCCACAGATGCACCATATTTCTGCATTGCTGAAGCATTTGACTGGGCAAAAGTAATTAAACGCAATGACGGCACATCGAAAGGATTGGGCTTCAGTTCTTACAGGTTATAATTATAATTCCGGATTTTTTTTTTTTTATGGAGCCTATAAATCAACTCGACAGGCAAATTCTGTATGGATCAAATAGTTTGGGTGTGAATTAAAATGAATTTGATTCGGACTAATCATCCAAATAGGTCTAATATGACAAAACTAGCATTGAGGAGCTACCAGTTGTGCTCTTCCCCCAAAATAACAACAAATTGCAATTAAAAATTTAAAGTCACAATTGTAAAGTAAAAAATTATTTCTACGGTTTGTGACTTATTTGTATTTGCTTGGATACCACTAATACTGCAACTACAATATATATATATATTTATTGTAGTTGCAGTATAAGTTTTCTCACAGACAAATGGCCCTCCCAATTTCTTCACAACACAGACAACAGCGTGCAGAGTATGAAAAGTTGCAGGAATTATCAAAAAATGTCAACAAACAGAGTGACATACTATAAGAAAGAAGCATCTCAATGTATTATTTCTAGTAAAACACTTTCTATACAAGATAAACAAAATTGCAATACTTACTCTTCATTTAGGAGATAAGGGTCTAAAACAGAAACGGTGGGTGAAGGAGAGCTCATTTTAGTCAAAGCCATAATGTGTTCAAAAGTTATTTCCGTTTGTGTTGATGTGTCAACAACTTGTGCGTCGGATGTCGGGCTGTATATCTTGGTACGGGGAGTGCGTCTCAAGACCTGTACAACAATTGGTTCTTTGGCAGTCTTGAATGCTTCTACTGCCTGGTCATGGGTGGCTCTGGATAAGTCTTTACCATTCACCTGTGGAATAAACAAAAA
This sequence comes from Pelobates fuscus, assembly GCF_036172605.1. Classification (NCBI taxonomy): domain Eukaryota; kingdom Metazoa; phylum Chordata; class Amphibia; order Anura; family Pelobatidae; genus Pelobates; species Pelobates fuscus. The sequence goes on along the minus strand of NC_086323.1, from coordinate 145,063,336 downwards.
TTACATTAAACATTGCTGTGTTCCAGCCACAAATATTAGAACATTTAGCTGATGTGCCTACAGACAATACGGACTACCCATACCCAAACTTCACTTGAACCAAGTGTTTGAGTAATTTTTATAATGCGAGCGATTTTTTAACACATGCCCTATGATCTTCAGTTGGTAAGTGACACAATAAAATAGTTGTGGGCATCACGAGAGTCACAGTATAGAAACAAATGGAAATAAACCTGTCGGTGATACTTCTTTTACCGCCAGCACCCTAAAAGGCCACTCTAAAGTACTCAAATGTTTTGTTTTTTTGGCTTGAGAAGTGTTGCCGTTAAGTTTGGCAAAGTATACATGGGAATTGAAGTTCTACAGCTGAAGATTTATTTTATGTCCAACCTTGTTCCAAATGCAATCAAACAATGCAAATTTGAATGCATCTTTAGAAGAAAAAATGTAAAAGTATCAACTGAATGCAACTACTAAACCATCATCTTTTCTGTTTGTCCAAATTCTGCAGCGGAAAAGAATAATGGCAAATTCTTAAATCAATCATCCCTCATATCGCCTCCAGCCATCAGTATAAAGAACCTCCTGAAACTTCACCATGAAATGTGTCAAATAAATACATAAATATTTAATGTAATAAATGTATACTTAGAATGACGGTGGAAAGTTTATTGTTAAACAAGAAATTACTTATTTAGAGATTATACAGGCACACTACTACAGCTTATTGCATGGTATTATTGAAAACTGTTCTTTCTTTTCTTCAAACTTTTAAGAATTTTGGGGGCGGAGCCTGAATGGCGAGCTAGCTAGACGTGTCTCACATGAGCTCCTGCTGCACAGCGGAAAACTTTGATTTCTAGGGCCGAGGTACCAGAAAACAAGACAAACAGAGCCCTGCAAGCAGAGGTACCTCACCCAAAACTTTTGCCACCGGAGCCAACGTTCTGAATGCCCGGGAACCGTGATAGCAAGGTGCGGCCTACCAGTGATAGTGTGGGAGAAAGATGGCAGCTTATCTCCTCCGATCTTGAAACAGAGCTGAGTGAGACTCTCCTAACCCCCCACGTTCGTGGCCCAAGGGTACAACCCCAGGGCTGCAGGAATACCCCTTCACTGCAGCGCCGCATCACTCCCCAAAATAGACTGAGTCCAAAATCGAGAAGTGACCACCTTAGTGGCATCGGATGACTGACCGGAGCGGAGGCCAGAGGGGCTAGCAAGCAATGTTGAAGAGTACACATTTCAGCTACATATATTTTATTTCTTGAATTGTCTCTCAAAGACCTCACAGTAAAGGCTTTGTTCCTAGAGTATACTGTCTGTAGGCTTTTGAAGATGTGCCCCAAGATGTAGGATTAGTGGCGAAGGATGCTGGGAGTCAAAGCAGAGCAGGGCAGTGTCCGCTATCCATGCACAAAAAATGGTTTTCCAGCCTCTTCCTATTTGAAATTTCCCAAACTTACAGTTGTACAAGAGTTCCAGTTTAGGACTGTTTGAAGGTAGTTCAGGACACTTGGTAGGTACGCCTTACTTTTAGTGACTTTCCTCATTGTAAAACAAAGCGAAATATGTTGAAGATTACAAATATATACTGACAGGTTGAGCATACTGGGAGTTGGAATAAACTGCTGATGTAGGGCTAGACACATCTATCTATACAATAAAGGCGATAAGCGCTTCTAAATCCTGCTATTTAATCACTTATGTCAATCATTCTTCCTCAGATCGAACCTTAGATTGACAAAGAACAGTTGCAGCTCTCAGAGTTGATCTCCCCCTGATGTTGAGCGGTGAGCCTAGCGTCGCTGACTCCAGGGGTTTGTCTAATAGACTAATTACATTCCGCATCCAATTCTTCTATCTGATCCGTGTTCCGCCGTTATCTGTGCTATACCAGACTACAAAGCAATGAACTGATTGCCTCCGGCGGGAGGTAATAAACAACTCTTATCGAAGTGGAGTTACCTGTAAGGCACAATCAATATATCTAGGCTAGTAAAAGGCTCGTCATGTGAAATTACTTTGTTGCAGCTGTTGTTTAAAGGACTGTTTTCCTGCACGCCACACTTTCAATGCTCAATCAATGCAGGATAACATTAAGTGTGCTAATACGCACCTTACGGGGTCTGAGAGACCGGCTTTGTTTTAATTAAAATTCCCTAATTATCTACAGCAAATGTGATCTCCTTCTCCGTATACCCCCTTAATTATAGATGTGAAGAATCATCTTACAATCTTACCCATTACACTAGGAATTGTGTAGTATCTAAATATAAACTGATCATAAACTAATATTACAAGCCTCTCTATATCTCACCACACATCATAATTATGTCATTATATATCCTCCTCTATACAATACTGCCAGTGCAATATCTATGGGTTACAGAGTTAGGAGGGGACTTTTCCAAACGTGCAATGCTGTAAAGCCTGTGCAGACGGCCATCGGTGTTTGTAACACAAGCAGAAAGCTATTAGCCGTCTACAGTACATCATGAAAAAATGTAAATGGCAAAGAAGTAAAAACACACAAAATTCAACTATATGTAGAAATGTAGTGTGATGTAATTCCAGTAAAATACAAGTTTAGCAGGCTAAGATTGCCACAAGGCATATGTATGTATATGTGTTTGTAGTATCTAGTTAATTACACGTAGCTAAGATACTGTCATCACTGTACTGACCAGGTGCAGGAATGTAAGAACTGGAATTACGCGTCCCTCTCCTTTGTATCAGATGAGCCACGTGGTTAGACCGGATGGATGAGTTTAGACTCTATTCATTAAATAGGTTAAGGGTATGTGTGGGTGTAGTTAATTGTGGGAGGAGCTACAGTGCTATATAAGGAATGTACTCTATGTATTCAGTACTCAGACTTTGCTGTATTTTGGTGACGCTAGTCCCTCTGAGTCCCGATCGGTGATCCAATAAAGAATCTCTTCCTTCCTGAAGAAACCTGTGTCCATCTCTCTGTGCTTGGCTTCCGTCAGTTTCTCCGGTATCATTTGGTGCATTGGCCGGGAAGCTCATCGTTCAACGGTAGCTGAGAGGCAGAGGCGTGAGACGGTCTATCTTTGCCCACGTTCTCTACGGCTGCACCCCTGAACTTCTGCGTGGACCTCCCTTCGTCTCGGCGCCACTGGTCTGTTGTCCAGGAGATCATCGGCCTCTACGTGAGAAGTGCTGGGGTGTCCCCGTCGATGAGTGTGAACTCAGGTTCAGGAACGAGGAGGTAAGATAACTGCTGTTTTAGACGGCAGGACCCGCTAGGGGTATACCGATTGTGCGGTAGGCCCAAAGGGGTTTTTGAATCTGTATCTGCCCCCTCTGTCGGAGGGAAGGAGCGAAGGCGCACCGCTCGATCGAACGCTCTTTAGTCAGACCGTTTGATTTGGTTAGTCAGGCGGGGTCCTGGTGTAAGATAGCCCTAGCCGGACACCGGTGTCTTGTCTAGACTAGCGTTCTAGGGTGTATATTACGTTCGCTAGGTCGGAGGGACCGGGAGACTAAGCGGCGCCTGTGTAAATTCGGTTCGCTAGTTCTCATCCTATCTGGGCTAAGTGGGAAGGCGTGTAAATTTGGAACCCACTAGACTTTTGATAGTACGACTAAGAGGCGCCTGTGTAAATTCGGATCTCTAGCTCGTTGTATAGTGCGACTAAGAGGCGCCTGTGTAAATTCGGATCTCTAGCTCGCTATGTATATGTGGTGATTGGGCAGTGTGGCTAACCAAAACGGGTGTATATAGTTTTAGGTAGTCCATTCAAGGTACTGGCCAATAGTTTAGTTGGGAATTGTAAATGTGTTAACGATTGTTTTAGTAAAGTGTATATCTTGTTAGATAGCGCGAGCTCAGCCGTCTAGCGAGAGTGTTAATAGTGTGTTGCTGTATTATAGTGCACGGTACCATAACCCTGTATATTTACTGACATTATATAATAAGTACTAATCATTGTCGTCCATTGCATGTTTAACACCATAACCACTAATAATTGTATTGTGACCTTAACTTGTGCTTTGACCTATGCTAACCGTACTGTAACCGCTATTTGTAAAAGACGATGTTACTGGGGTGTGTTATAGACGGGTAATTCGTATATAGAGAATTATAGCGTGGGTGACTGTGTAGTTACGCCAAAGGGCATAATATTGATTATATAGTGACTGGTGTAGCAGCTGTGTGTGTACGGGAATTCCCTGAGTGTTTATTGTTATTGTGTACGTTTCACTTGGTAACCGTACCACGTGGTGCTGTTGCCAGAGGAAACGGGTGTGACTGTTGAATAGTACGCGTGTATAGTAATCGTTGTCGACGACGTTCCACTGTTAAATATGGGTGCGTCGCAGTCAACGATTCCGGATCCCTTAGGATGTATGGTTAAGAATTTTAAAAAGGGATTCAAAGTTTGTGATTTTGGGGTTAAGATGTCCCCTGTACGTTTGGTCACTTTGTGCACTAGGGAGTGGCCTACTTTGGTTGCGGCATGGCCGCCACGTGGCAGTTTGGATCCAACTCTGGTACAGCGCTTACACGTGGCTGTATCAGGTAGGCCTGAACTTTACGGCCAGTTTCCTTATATTGATTGTTGGAGACAGGCCGTAAATGACTCGCCAAAATGGCTCCGGACATGCCACGAGGAACAGTGTCGCCTCATGGTAGCTAGGACTTGTTCGTCCACTAGGGCTGGTGTTAGGCCCATTTTGGACACGCCCCCTGAGTCCGAGATCCCTTTGCCGCCCCCTTACTTTCCGGTAAGAGGAAGTGACGCAAATACAGGAAGTCCTGTAACCCTTCCCTCATTACCCTCATCCACTTCCGCTTCCTCCTCCAGTACAGGATCCACCCCCCCTCGTACTAAATCTCCCCTTCCGGAACCAGAACCCACCCCCATTAGAAACGAATATCCTGATTTGGCGCCACTTCAGACTTCCGGTCAAGCTTCATCTAGCTCGGCCCGAAGTGTTCTATTCACTACCTTTTCCCAAAACCAACCTCCCACATCCCCATACCCTATATCTCCCCGACCGGAACCCATGAGTGACGCTTCCCTACGTAGCCCCATCCAAACCCGACAGTTGACTGGTGCCCAACAATTAAAGCACTATCAGATGCCTCTTCGCTTAAATCCCGGGTCAGCTTATATCGATGCCGCAGGTCAAATGGCACACGCTGACCCTGTCTTCGTATATGTCCCTTTCACCACTACCGACCTTTTAAACTGGAAGACCCATAATTCCTCGTATACTGAGAAACCACAAGCCATGACTGATCTGTTCACCTCAATAGTACAGACACATAATCCGACATGGGCTGATTGCCAGCAGTTACTAATGACTTTATTTAACAATGAGGAAAGGACAAGAATAAATCAAGCAGCCATTAAAGCATTAGAAGATAGAGCCCGTGCTTTGAACCAAGCTAATCCAGCAGCATGGGCCGCAACACATTATCCCAACACCGATCCCGATTGGAACGTAAATGGTGCTGATATGGTTCAACTCAGAGCCTATAGAGACGCTATAATTGCTGGCATGAAAGCCGGAGGAAAGAAAGCCATTAACATGTCGAAGACAGTTGAGGTGATCCAGAAAAGCGATGAAGCGCCCAGTGTCTTTTATGACCGATTATTGGAGGCGTACCGCTTGTACACCCCCTTTAATCCGGAAGACGCAGACAATTCCCGAATGGTTAACTCCGCCTTTGTCAGCCAAGCTTACGGAGATATTAAGCGCAAGCTACAAAAGTTAGAAGGGTTTGCAGGTATGTCAATCTCCCAACTAATGGAGGTAGCTAATAAGGTCTATATGAATAGGGAAACAGAAAGCAAGAAAGAGGAGGAGCGCAAGATGCGTAAAAAGGCTGATATGCTAGCGGTAGCGATCGCAGGCGTAGATAAACGGGGCCCAGATAGAGGCAATAATAGATGGAGTAGGGAGCCTTTGAGTAGGGATCAGTGTGCGTATTGCAAGGAAGAAGGGCATTGGAGGAACGAATGTCCGCAAAGAGAGCAGTACGAGAGGGTCCTACCCAGGGCAGGCTACGGAAACTTTAGAGGCAGAGCGAGAGGTAGAGGAGGCCCCGGAGGGAGTAATGGTTATAGAGGGAGTAATGGGAACAGAGGAAGTGTTAGGGAAGACAGGTATATTCCAGCAGCGCAAAGGTCCCGCGATAGAGAAGGTAGGGACTTCGTAGGATTGGCTGACACGGTCATGGAGGACTATTGATACCGACCGGGCTCCATCCCCCTTGGTCGAGCGGAGCCTATGGTCGATGTATCAATAGGGGGGAAAAGGAGTGCGTTCATGATCGACACTGGTGCTGAACATTCAGTGGTGACTAATCTAGTTGCTCCTCCATCTGGAAGGACTATTACTGTGATAGGAGCAACTGGAAGAAGTGCTGAAAGACCGGTTCTTAAAAGTCGACTCTGTACATTGGGAGGCCACGTAGTAAAACACCAATTCCTTTATATGCCTGAATGTCCAGTCCAATTGCTGGGACGTGATATGCTATCCAAATTACAAGCGCAGATTACGTTCCTACCAGATGGAACAACATCTTTAAAGTTTAATGGACCTTCAGGTATTATGACTTTATCCGTACCAAAGGAAGAAGAGTGGCGACTTTATACAGTGTTGACTAGCCAAAACCCTAGGAGTGATGAGACATTATTTAACATACCAGGAGTTTGGGCAGAGAACAACCCACCAGGACTGGCCCGCAATATTCCACCAATAAAAATTGAACTGAAACATGGGGTTTATCCAGTGAGCCTAAGACAATATCACATTCCGCAGAAGGCTAAGAAGAACATCCAATCCTATCTGGATAAGTTCATACGGTATGGTATCCTAAAATTCTGTACTTCCCCCTGGAACACCCCATTGCTGCCTGTTCAAAAGCCCGGCACAGATGAGTATCGACCTGTGCAGGACTTAAGAGCAGTCAATGATGCGGTTGTTAGTATACATCCAGTTGTACCCAATCCATATAACCTGCTTGCTTTAATTCCGGGCGGGGCTACTTACTTCACAGTCTTAGATCTCAAAGATGCCTTCTTTTGCCTCCGAATTGCCGCAGAAAGTCAATGTATTTTCGCTTTCCAATGGGAGAACGCTGTAACGGGCTCAAAACGCCAAATGACTTGGACAAGACTGCCCCAAGGGTTTAAAAATTCACCTACCCTATTTGGTTCAGCCCTAAGTCAAGATCTATTGGATTTCGAGTCCATCCCAGGAGAGTGTGTATTGTTACAATATGTAGATGACTTGTTGATAGCAGCAGTTACAAAAGAAATCTGTCAGCAAGCAACGCACGATCTACTACACATTCTCTGGAAGGCAGGATACAAGGTGTCTAGAAAGAAGGCTCAGTTGTGTTTGCCAACTGTCAAGTATCTAGGATTCCATATCTCTGAAGGTCAAAGAATTATGGGGCCAGAGAGAAAAGAAGCTGTCTGCCAAATACCAATACCCAAGAATAGAAGACAAGTGCGAGAATTCTTGGGGGCAGCAGGCTTCTGTAGGATATGGATTCCCAGCTATGCGATACTAGCAAAACCTCTGTACGCAGCTATCAAAGGTACAGAGCACGACCCCTTCTTATGGACCCAAGAACAGCAAACGGCATTTGAAGATGTGAAGAAGGCTTTGATGAGTGCCCCAGCATTAGGTCTACCTGATCACACACGACCATTCTACCTGTATGTACACGAGCAAAGAAGAATGGCTGTGGGAGTATTGACACAGTACTTGGGATCATGGCAAAGACCTGTTGCCTACATGTCTAAACAATTGGATGCAGTGGCCAGCGGACTTCCACCTTGTCTAAGAGCCGTAGCTGCAGCCGCCCTGCTAGTAGCTGAAGCCGATAAACTCACTCTGGGTCAAGAACTTTATGTACGAGTCCCACATGCAGTACAGACGTTGTTGGATTACAAAGGAAATCATTGGTTTAGTAACAGCCGTATGACCAAGTATCAAGCAATGTTGTGTGAAAACCCAAGAGTGCATTTAGAGACTGTAAACACCTTAAATCCAGCTACCCTTTTGCCACAACCTACTGAAAGTCAACATGATTGTTTGGAAGTAATGGATGAAGTATTCTCAAGTAGACCAGATCTTCGTGATTTTCCCATCCAGAACCCCGATGTTCAATATTACACCGACGGCAGTAGTTATGTGAAAGAAGGGATCCGCTATGCAGGATATGCAGTGACAACAATAGACAAGGTGATAGAAGCTCGGCCACTGGCGAAAGGAACATCAGCACAAAAGGCAGAATTGATAGCACTGACACGAGCGTTACAATTGGCTGAAGGTTTAAGAGTGAATATCTATACGGACTCTAAGTATGCGTTTTTAACCACTCATGCCCACGGAGCTTTGTATAAAGAAAGAGGACTACTGAATTCAGAAGGCAAAGAAATCAAGTACGCAGCTGAAATCCTACAACTATTGGAAGCAGTGTGGGAGCCGAAAGAAGTCGGTATCATACATTGTCGAGCGCATCTGAGAGGAGATGGTGATGTAACCAAGGGAAATCGGATGGCAGATAGTGCAGCTAAGCGTGCTGCTGAATCAGGAAGACAGGAGTATGTGGGGCATATAGCTGCTCTTATACCAACTCCACTGTCCCAATGGACTCCAGTTTATACAGCTCAAGAAGAGGAGTGGTTAAAGACTGAACCGGGAAAGTATCTGGAGAACAAGTGGTATCAGCTAGAAGATGGAAGAATAGTTATACCAGCATCGCTAGCGGTAGAAATTGTCCAAAATTATCACAACGGGACACATTCTGGGAGAGACAGTACTGAAGAATCTCTTAGAAAACATTTCTACATACCAAGATTGTCCAACTTGACTCAGGCCATTGTACGCAGATGTGTAACGTGTGCTAAGAATAATGCAAGACAAGGACCAGTAAAGCCACCAGGAGTTCAGTTTATGGGGGGACTCCCCATGTCCGATCTACAAATAGACTTTACAGTGATGCCTAAATCGGGTGGACATCGTTACCTGCTGGTAATTGTGTGCACCTATTCAGGCTGGGTAGAAGCATGTCCTACTCGTACAGAGAAAGCAGGAGAAGTTGTGAGATTCCTGCTACGAGAAATAATACCCCGATATGGACTACCCTGTTCTATAGGATCGGACAATGGTCCAGCTTTTGTTCACCAGTGCCTACAACAACTGACTCATATGCTTGGTATAAAGTGGAGGCTTCATACTGCATATAGACCCCAGAGTTCTGGTAAGGTAGAGAGAATGAATAGAACTATAAAGAACCAGTTGGCTAAAATGTGTCAGGAAACCCAACTTAAGTGGAACGTTCTCTTACCCATAGCTTTATTGCGAATCCGCAGTACCCCTACCAGAAGGATGGGCCTCTCTCCTTTTGAAATCATGTATGGGCGACCACCTCCCGTACTTGGTAACTTAAGGGGGGACTTGAGTCAGTTGGGAGAAGGAATTACTCGGCAGCAGGTTGTAGAGTTGGGTAAAACTATGGAGGAGGTACAGAAATGGGTACAAGATAGATTACCGGTGAATATTTATCCCCCTGTTCATAGTTACCATCCAGGAGACCAAGTGTGGATTAAAGAGTGGAATACTGTACCGTTAGGGCCCAAGTGGAGAGGTCCTTATGTTGTTCTTTTGTCTACCCCTACAGCAATAAAAGTAGCAGAAGTGACTCCGTGGATACATCACTCCAGGGTTAAACCAGCAGCAGTCGATTCTTGGCAAGTTACAGCAGATCCAGAGAATCCCTGCAAGATCCGGTTAAAACGCACTACTCAGTCGGAGTAACGAGGAATTATTGTGGATTACAAATTTTATTGTTACAGGTGTGAGTGAGAAGGCCATAATAAAGCCTGTCCGCTTACCATCACATAGTGTATAAGCCAGGAAAGTCTCGAAGGGACACCTGTGAAGATGAGCAGAACTCCATTCCCTGCAGCCCCTCACATCCTGGAAGCTGAGGCGCCATCGCACGGACGAAGACTGAGGATGACGGCGAAAGATGTGCTTTTGATAGTGTTTATTTATATGTGTTTTTATATTCAGGAAGGTAGAGGTACCGACACTCCTAGCTGTGAGGTATGCATTAAGACTACGAGAACAGGTAATCATATTTCCCAAACCCTAATTTGGCATTCACAATACGAGTGTAAAGGAGATGTATCGAGATGTAGATACTTAAATATAGAATATAGTGTGTGCCATTTAGGAGTAGGAGAACCTAAGTGCTTCAGTCCGGAGTATCAACCTCGTACAATCTGGTTGACTCTCAGGAATGGAGATCCTCAGGGGACCCTAATTAATAAAACGGTGTTAGAATCCGTACATTCTTCGGGTGTTCTGCTATTTGATGCGTGTAAAGCGATATCGAGTGGTAGAAAGCCGTGGAATGTATGTGGGGATCTTAGATGGGAGAGGACGTATGGGTCTAACGATAAATATATTTGTCCCAGTAGCAAAAATAAATATGTGAGTCCTAGATGCCCAAATAAAGACTATAACTTTTGTCCATATTGGTCTTGTGTGGGGTGGGCAACTTGGGGACAGACAGTAGACAAAGACATGATTGTTACTAAGTTGCCTACCAATCCATACTGTAAGTCTATGGAATGCAACCCAGTCCATATACTCATTAATAACCCCGACAAGTTCTTAGATAAGTATGGAAATTTATTTGGGTTTCAAATATACGGGACGGGTTTAGATCCTGGGACATTATTGTTTATAGGAATAGAGACTGATACGGTATCCTCCCAGACTCATCAAGTATACCATTCCTTTTACGCAGAGATGAGTATAGATAATAAGATCCCCCATAATGCTAAAAACCTGTTCATCGATTTAGCTGAAAGTATTGCCGGTAGTCTTAATGTTACCAACTGCTATGTGTGTGGAGGTACTAACATGGGAGACCAATGGCCTTGGGAAGCAAAGGAGGTAATGTCCGGTTCTGAGGCAGTTGACCAATTAATATCTACACAAGCCGATTATCATATGAGTGTTAGAGGTAAATCTGAGTGGAGATTAAAGACCTCCATCATAGGTTATGTTTGCATAGCAAGGAAAGGAATAATGTATAATACTTCTGTAGGAGAATTAACTTGTCTAGGGCAAAAAGCTTATGATGATGATACAAAGAATACAACTTGGTGGTCGGCTTCAAATGTCTCAGAACCATCTAACCCGTTTGCTAGATATGCCAATTTAAAGGATGTGTGGTTTGATCTATCCATCACATCTACCTGGAGAGCCCCAGCAAATTTGTACTGGATCTGTGGTAAGAAAGCCTACTCGGAGCTGCCACAGGACTGGGAAGGGGCATGTGTGTTAGGTATGCTCAAACCATCCTTCTTCTTGTTACCGATTGAAACAGGTGAGACTTTAGGTGTTAAAGTGTATGATGTGAATCATAGGAAGAAAAGGGGACCCATAGAGATAGGCACCTGGGAAGATAATGAATGGCCTCCCCAGCGTATCATAGATTATTATGGGCCAGCCACGTGGGCTGAGGATGGTACCTTTGGTTATAGAACCCCTATTTATATGCTCAACCGTATTATAAGGTTACAGGCGGTGGTTGAGATTATCACTAATGAAACATCACAAGCGCTCAATCTTCTAGCGAAGCATAACACCAGGATGAGGACAGCAGTATACCAAAATAGATTAGCCTTGGATTACCTTTTGGCAGTAGAGGGAGGTGTATGTGGGAAGTTTAACCTAAGCAATTGCTGTCTTCAAATAGATGACGAAGGGCAAGCAATAGCTGAGCTTACTAGCCATATGGTTAAACTAGCGCATGTGCCTACTCAGGTATGGAAAGGGTATAATCCAAGTAGTTGGTTTGGTAGCTGGTATGAGTGGTTTGGAGGGCTTAAGGCAGTGGTAGGTGGAGTCCTACTAATTTTAATGTTGTGTCTACTCCTACCGTGTCTTATACCCTTAGTAGTTAGGTCTGTGCAAAGCCTGATAGGAAGTATAGCAGAGAGGAAGGCTGCTGCACAGATAATGGCCATATATAAGTATAAGGCTTTAGATCAGGGAGAAACTATGCAGGAAGATGAGTGTTGAAAAGATTCACATCATAAGATAAGTCTGGTCTGGTTCATGGTAACCTGAGGTATATGCAAACCAAGGTTAAGTGATGCCTCAAGTAATTGTGAAATATCAGAGGCATCAAAGGGGGGAATGTGATGTAATTCCAGTAAAATACAAGTTTAGCAGGCTAAGATTGCCACAAGGCATATGTATGTATATGTGTTTGTAGTATCTAGTTAATTACACGTAGCTAAGATACTGTCATCACTGTACTGACCAGGTGCAGGAATGTAAGAACTGGAATTACGCGTCCCTCTCCTTTGTATCAGATGAGCCACGTGGTTAGACCGGATGGATGAGTTTAGACTCTATTCATTAAATAGGTTAAGGGTATGTGTGGGTGTAGTTAATTGTGGGAGGAGCTACAGTGCTATATAAGGAATGTACTCTATGTATTCAGTACTCAGACTTTGCTGTATTTTGGTGACGCTAGTCCCTCTGAGTCCCGATCGGTGATCCAATAAAGAATCTCTTCCTTCCTGAAGAAACCTGTGTCCATCTCTCTGTGCTTGGCTTCCGTCAGTTTCTCCGGTATCAGTAGAAGTGATACAGACCCGAGAACGGTACATTTTAACTCTACAATGTAAAACATTGCATTATTATTTTTCAAACTGCAATCTTTCCATTGCAGGGCTGCTACGTCCAGTGACAGTCACTAGAGAACAGAGAAAAAAAAAAACTCTGTCACGTAACAGGGAAGGCCGTAGGAAAACATTGAATACAATGCTGTCCTATGGGGAACCTTGAATGCGCACGTGTAATGGCAAAAAAATGGAGTTAAAGAGTTAGAAAACCGTTACAGAAGGAGACAAAACCATTATTTTAACACAACATTTTGAGAATTTAAGTTAGCCAAATTGATTGACAGATTAGAGATCACTTATTTTATCCCATATTTGGTCAATTCTGATTATATAAACCCCCCCTACCACCCTGCCTGTCCCCCATTTTTTTTTCCTGTACGCAACAGACATGTCATACATAGTTTTTCTAGAAACTGTCTGGAAGACAGTAGTGTGATGTGGAAGCGCATATGAGAGCATTGAATTAAAACCATTATCTGTAAGCTCAGCATGAGCACATCATGTCCCCAATTCTTCCCTATGAGAAGCTTGAATTGGATCAGCAATGAGGAAGCCATGCCTCCTCCATGACGTCGCTGGAAGCAGAAAGGAAAAAAGTAAAAGGAAGGAGTAAAAAGCTTTAAAAACCAAAAAACACTTAGGAAACGAAGGGTCCCTAAATCTAACTAGGGACAGGGGCACTATAGTGTGTTATTCCTCACTCTACAGTGTTCCTTTAATTGAACTCAAACTACAGCTAGTATTAGATAAATATAATTTTGAATGTTTGAAAACACAAAGAACATAGATATTAGGAACAGAAGATTTCAAATCAATGAAGCTTCTTATTTTTCTCTGTTTCCCACATTGATTTCAGTTTGTAACACACATTGACTCTTAGAACCGCAAAAGGCTGAATAAATAAACGCATAACCTTTACTTATAAATATGAACATAAGCTTTTCCATAGAATTGCAATTTGCATTAAGGTGTTGCCGTTCTTTGCTCCCACATCTGACACCCCATCATGAGGGCTTCCATCTTCCTGCCGGGAGCAGATGCTGCTATTTAATTTTTAAGATTCATTGCAAAGCTAATGACAACTGAACATAAGCAATTTTGAAGATGTATTTGAACCAATATCCCTTGGCTGTTTACCGATATCCTAGATTGATGCATAGCTCCTCCAGCCTGGGTCTGTGTACAGCTGCAAATAAAGACTCACATTCTGGGTATTGCAAGAAATATCACAGGTGGGCAATGAATTTAATGAGTTGACAAAAATGAAACCCTTAAGTGGGCACTATAGTCACCAAAACAACTACAGCTTATTGTATTTGTTCTGGTGAATAGAATCATTACCTTTTTGCAGTAAACACTGACATTTCAGAGAAATTGCAGTGTTTACATTACAGCCTAGGGATAACTCCACTGGTCACTCCCCAGATCGCTACTAGAGGAGCTTTCTGGGGCAGTGCTGCACAGTGTGCAGTACGGCCATTCAGTGTTTCCATCCTCAACATGCAGACACTGAACTTTCCTCATAGAGATTCATTGATTTAACCCCTTAAGACCGCAGCCAAATGTACAAGTTGTGATCCAAAAAAACGTAAACAAAACCTGGCATTTGCGCTATATGTCTGTCCAACCATAATTCACCTCTTTCATATTAAATGCACCCCCCATTATTATATATCATTTTATTCAGGGGAAACGGGGCTTTCGTTTAACATCAAATATTTAGGTATGGAACATAATTTAATATGAAAAAAATATTTAAAAAAATGGGAGAAAATAAGAATTTTTAAAAAATTTTTAGTTCTACGTGACATTCTAACTGTGAATGTCATAATACTGTTTGCTTTTACTGCAATACAATACACATATTTGTATTCAGCGATGTCTCGCGTGTAAAACAGTACCCCCTATGTACAGGTTTTATGGTGTTTTGGGAAGTTACAGGGTCAAATATAGCGTGTTACATATTTCAGTTTTTTTACATTGAAATTCGCCAGATTGGTTACGTTGCCTTTGAGACCATATGGTAGCCCAGAAATAAGAATTACCCCCATGATGGCATACCATTTGCAAAAGTAGACAACCTAAGGTATTGCAAATTGAGTATGTCCAGTCTTTTTTAGTAGCCGCTTGGTCACAAACACTGGCCAAAGTTAGTGTTAATATTTGAAAATGCAAAAAACTAATTTGAACGCAAATTTTGGCCAGTGTTTGTGACTAAGTGGCTACTAAAAAAACTGAACATACCCTATTTGCAATACCCTGGGTTGTCTACTATTGCAAATGGTATGCCATCATGGGGATAATTTTCATTCCTGGGCTACCATACGGTCTCAAAGGCAACCTGGCGAATTTTAATGTGAAAAAACTGAAACGCAAACCTTATATTTGACTCTGTAACTTTTGAAAACACCATAAAACCTGTACATGAGGGGTACTGTTATACTCAGGAGACTTCGCTGAACACAAATATTAGTGTTTCAAAACAGTAAAACGTATCACAACAATTATATCGTCAGTGTAAGTGCCATTTGTGTGTGAAAAATGCAAAAAATGTCACTGTCACTGACGATATCGTCGTTGTAATATATTTTACTGTTTTGAAACACTAATATTTGTGTTCAGCGAAGTCTTCCGAGTAAAACAGTACCCCCCATGTACAGGTTTCATGGTGTCTTGGAAAGTTACAGAGTTAAATATAGTGCTAGACAATGTAATTCCCTGAACTTTTGGCCTGGGTTGGCAGGCAGGTCCTGCAAATTGTAATTAATAAAATGACCTAATTATGTAAAATTATTACATAAATATATGCGTAGAATTATTATATATATATGTGTGTATATATATATATATGTGTGTATATATATGTATATAATTTTTTTTAATTATTTTTATTTATATATAGGTATATACATAGTGATATATACGTATATACTTATGTATATAGATATATATATTATTTCGTTCTACATGTATTTTGATATCAATATATATATATTCATTTTAAAATACAGTTAGAACGAAATTACGCATGTTTATATATTTTTTATCTATTTTTTTTTCATAATTTTTTTATTATTTTTTTATTTATTTTTTAACGTATTTATATATTCATTTATTTTTTATTATATATAAATATATATAATGAAAATGATATATATATTTAATCAATATCATTGTACGTGTATTTTGATATTAATATATATATATAATTATGTATATATTAATATTAAAATACACGTAGACAGTGTATGCATATTTATGTGTATGTGTGTATATGTGTGTATATATATACTTAGATCATATATATAATAAATATATATATGATCTAAGTATATATAATTTATTTTTACACTGTTTTAACATTTTTTTTTTTTTCAGACAGCAGGGGGAGTACCTGTCATTACAGGCACTCCCCCTGCTGGCAATGCCTTGGACGGCTATGCCGTCCATGTGATCGCGGGGTCCTCGCAAGGACCTCGCGATCACATGGCCCTGGGCGGCTGAAGAGGACGCAGGGGGACTCCCTGGGCTCCCAGGTAAGTCCCCCATACCGCGATCGCCGGCGTGGGATCGCCGGCGACCGGGTAAGTACATAAGATCGCAGGACGTACTATGCCATCCTGCGGCTTTTAGAGCCACCAAAATAAGGACGGCATAGTACGTCCTGCGGTCTTAAGGGGTTAATACATCTCTATAAGGAGATGCTGATTGGCCAGGACTGTGTTTGGCTTGTGCTGGCTCTGACCCTGATCGGTCTCCTTGACAGTCTCAGCCAATCCTATGGGAAAGCATTGTGATTGGCTCAGAGAATCACTTCTGTTTATTTTAGTTAAGCAGGCACATTCGGAGCAGAGACGGCAGCTGCAGACTTGGATACAAGTAAGATTTTACTATAGTTATGGGGGCAAAGGGGGCTATTGGTGGTTTTAACACTATAAGGTCAGGAATACATGTTTGTGTTCCTTACCCTATAGTGTTCCTTTAATAATTATAGATCTATAACTGCCATAATGCTTTTCTAGACCTATGCCCTAATAGAATCCTTTGCTTATGCCATAAACCGATACATTCTCAGATGTCCCTTTGATCAACACTCGCTAGTGATTGATTTTAAATACCACTGAAATGTTTCTCTTTTAGAAGTAAACATTCACAATTTGCTCCTCCTGCCGATTTTTTTTAGCAGGTATCAAGAAGCGAGTGAGATCACTCTGATGATCATGGTCCTCACTTGTTCAATGCATACCACCCAAGTGTCCCGATCTAGAAGAGACCGTCCATTTTGGGGGCACAAATCCATTTGTTCCTCTATTCTTTGAGCTCCATATTGTTGGTGTGAATGAGTGTGAAACATAAAAATACTGTAATATGTGTTTAGAACTACAATAAATGTGTCTAGAAATGAATGTGTAAATATGATATATTGTTCTTGCTATAAATTACATTTTAGTTGCATAAAATGTTACAAGTAAGTCCCCTAAAGCTTCTTAAAACAGCTCCACCCCTGGCCCGACCCCTAAAATTAAAGGGACACTGTAGGCACCGAGACCACTTCAGCTTATTGAAGTAGTCTGGGTGCTGTGTCCCTTTTGCACTTAGTGCTGCAATGCTGCAGAGAAACTAGTCTAATGTTTACATTGCAGCTCAGGGGGGGTCTGCCTTGACGTTGGCAGGCGGGCATCCCTCCAATGGCCATTGGAGCAACTAAATGACCTCCATTTGTCTAAATATACATAGGGATTAAGGAAAAAGCGCAAGTAACATTTTCTTTTCTTTGGTTTTTACATTGCAGCTCAGTCTGCCCTCTGTGACTGTCTAAGATTTTTCCCATAGGAAAGCATTGAATAACTCTGCATGGACCGGCAGGGGAGATTAAAGGATCTCCCCTGCTGGCCTTGGTCCACGGCCACCGAGGCCCACTGGGCGTTTTCTGCAGAACCCACCACCGCAACCTAAAATTCCAAAACTGCCCACTAGTGGGCGGTAGGGACCAGGTTGACTACCCATGTTTTGAGTTTTAAAATAATGTTTTTTTTTCCGCCCAGCAGCCTGTGCCTTTATCTATACCTTCCACAATCCTATTGTTTGTCATGTTGCCATTGTACTCTACTCTACACTGTATTAAAGAAAGTGTCAGCAAAAATGTTATGTAATAATATACAATCACATTTATTTTAATTAATTTATATCGAAGATTTTGAAAAAAATATTTGTCTACCTTTCCCACTCTCATTTCTGACAGCTAGCTCTACTCATCTTTGGTCTGATTGTCACGTATCTTACTAAATGCTTGTCACCCCCTTCTGTAAAATGAGTATTTCACTGAAATTCCAACCCAGTCAAGAGACTTCTTTTCTTCAGTATTTTTTCCTATGTCTGACACTTCTAGACACTGGGCTGAACTACCACTGTCCAGAAGTGTCAATCTCCCAGTCATCACCAGTGATGGCTGCAGGGAATTGGATCTATTTATGAAGGGTCTTGCGGAACCCTCCATAAACCTCAATGCTGTACTCTCACACATGTGTCAGAGTACAGTAATGATGTTGGGTCCTGGCGAGCAGAAGAAGATGCCGATGCCCACGAGGGACAGGTTCAGGTAAGTTAAACCCAAATTTTTTCCACCCCCTGGTCATCGGACCCCCAGCTGCATATTATGCAAAGTCCCAGCACAGTAACCGTGCTGCTTTAACAATTGTATGTTGCTTTTCAAAATCTCCTTGCAGATACAAATATAATTTGATTTTGAAAGCCACTTTTAAAGGAACACTCCACTGCTCAAATACAAAATAAAAATCACCGTATGCAATTAATGATGCATTTTTTTTCGTTGGCGTTTTATCTAAATACTGCTTGCAAAAGCTGCAGATCTCTTGTCTGCTGCATTTGCAAGCCCTCCTCTTCTAACTCGGCTCAGACTTTCTGTAGCTGTCTAATCACAGACATGCCAATGCAGCTCAATGAGAAGTCTTTGCAAGAGAGATGCTCTGGGCAATTGCTGCCTCTTGAGTTTAGCTCCACTGAGCTAACCAAACCAGGAAGCAACAGAACTTTACAACCAGGGGGTGTAACCAGGTTAGTTTATAAAAGCGTAATTTTAATTGAAATATGCACTTTTTTTTTTTTTTAAATAAATAACATGGGGACACACTCATCACACAAAGCTGGTCAGCAAGTGCTTCAGGGGTCTAGAATATCCCTTTAATTTTTTTTTCCTGACTACAAATCTCTTCTTCACATTGGCAACTAAATCAAACTTTTGTGGGTTTTTTGCAGCTGTCCCATTTTTTTTTTTATTCTCCATTTACAGCATGAACAGCAAACATTTGCATGCATTTGACAGTTTGAAGGCTGTCTTATTTCTATATGTCGGCCGAGGAAACGTTTTTATTTTACGTAATGAGTAAACATTCTCTAAAATTGGGTAAATCCTTGGGAAATGGTGTACTCTAAAGCAAGGTTCACAGTCCAGTGTAGACACTTGTTTTCTGTCCAAACCCCCTTTTCTGCTCTAATAAACATCTTTAGTTAGTTTGTAAGAAGCTGAATTCTAAGAAGAAGAAAAAGAAAACAAAATCTCTATTTTCGCCTACGTCCTTTCACTCATGAATTTCAGAAAAGTAGATTCGAGGCACTGGTTAACTCTGCTTGCGTATCTGCTTAATCCGTCTTTTCTTTTAGTTAGACAGACAGTCATTCTGTTTAGCAAACTGAATCGTGTTGTGTAATAATAGACTGTTAGCTCTGAGGTGGTAAATGGCTCACGATCAACCTTTGTGTCCAAGATAAATTGCATGGATTCTTTCCTTTTCCACAGATTGAAAAAGATCCAATCCAAAGCTTCTGGCAGAGTGTAGCATTAGGTATATTTTAAGTTGGCCTAAGAGTTTTACAAACTCGATTTTATTTTTGTTTTTCCTTTATTTTTATTACTCTCCACCCACCCTCCCCTCCCCAAAACACACACAATCTTGTGCTTTTGTGTATATAATATTTATTGATCTATTTATTTTTTAAATCAGAATTTTCTCAAAGTGTATTGTATGCTTGCATTTGTATTGATACATTTTCTTATAAGAAAGTCTATTTGACTCCAGGGTTTTCCCCCAAATGATACAACGCTGATTCAGTGAAAGGGGAGAGAGATTCTAACTAGCACAGGGTGAATAGACAAACTGACAATACATAAGGGGAATAAGGAGATGTTGTGGTTGTTAGGGTAAATATGAAGTGTGTCAGAATCAATAGCAGATTCTAAGGGTAATCAACAGATTTTCTGATTGACTGGTCATATTCTCAAGGGCATGGAAGTTGTGGTGTCTGAATGAGTGGACATATTCCCATGGTTTAGTTACAGACTCTGCATGAATTGACAGATTCCCATGGAAATAGGGCAGATTCTCAAAATGAACCGAAAGACTCGAGGAAGGACAGATTGTCAGAAATAGGTCTATTCTCGGGTGAATTTGTGGTGGAATCTCGGTAAAAATAAATTTAGTAGGCCGAGATTACCACGTGGCATGTGTACGTGCATATGCTGACGTATCGATCAGTTGGTTGCACGAGGCAAGATACGATCAGTAGTGTACGGAGCATGTGCAAGAATACAGGATATAGTATTCCCCTCCCCCATTGTGCTGGACAAGCCATGCGGTCAAACAGGAAGTTAATTCTTATTTGTGTTGATTGGTTAAGAGAATGTGCGGGTGGAGCTTAATATGGGAGGAGTTATATGCCTATATAAGGAGCCTGCACTATTGTCCGGGGCTCAGAACTTGTGGTATTTTGGTGACGCTAGTCCCTCTGAGTCCCGATCGGTGATCCAATAAAGAATCTCTTCCTTCCTGAAGAAACCTGTGTCCATCTCTCTGTGCTTGGCTTCCGTCAGTTTCTCCGGTATCATTTGGTGCATTGGCCGGGAAGCTCATCGTTCAACGGTAGCTGAGAGGCAGAGGCGTGAGACGGTCTATCTTTGCCCACGTTCTCTACGGCTGCACCCCTGAACTTCTGCGTGGACCTCCCTTCGTCTCGGCGCCACTGGGCCGTTGTCCAGGAGATCATCGGCCTCTACGTGAGAAGTGCTGGGGTGTCCCCGTCGATGAGTGTGAACTCAGGTTCAGGAACGAGGAGGTAAGACAACTGCTGTTTTAGACGGCAGGACCCACTAGGGGTATACCGATTGTGCGGTAGGCCCAAAGGGGTTTTGAATCTGTGTATCTGCCCCCTCTGTCGGAGGGAAGGAGCGAAGGCGCACCGCTCGATTGAACGCTCTTTAGTCAGACCGTTTGATTCTGTTAGTCAGGCGGGGCTCTGGTGTAAATAGCCCTAGCCGGACACCGGTGTCTTGTCTAGACTAGCGTTCTAGGGTGTACATTTTGTTCGCTAGGTCGGAGAGACCGGGAGACTAAGCGGCGTCTGTGTAAATTCGGTTCGCTAGTTCTCATCCTATCTGGGCTAAGTGGGAAGGCGTGTAAATTTGGAACCCACTAGACTTTTGATAGTGCGACTAAGAGGCGTCTGTGTAAATTCGGTCCTCTAGCTCGCTATATATGTGGTGATTGGGCAGTGTGGCTAACCAAAACGTATGTAGATTGTTTTTAGGTAGTCCATTCAAGGTACTGGCCAATAGTTTAGTTGGGAATTGTAAATGTGTTAACGATTGTTTAGTAAAGTGTATATCTTGTTAGATAGCGCGAGCTCAGCCGTCTAGCGAGAGTGTTAATAGTGTGTTGCTGTATCATAGTGCACGGTACCATAACCCTGTATATTTACTGACACTGTATATAAGTACTAATCATTGTCGTCAATTGCATGTTTTAACACCATAACCACTAATAATTGTATTGTGACCTTAACTTGTGCTTTGACCTATGCTAACCGTACTGTAACCGCTATTTGTAAAAGACGATGTTACTGGGGTGTGTTATAGACGGGTAATTCGTATATAGAGAATTATAGCGTGGGTGATTGTATAGTTACGCCAAAGGGCATAATATTGATTATATAGTGACTGGTGTAACAGCTGTGTGTGTACGGGAATTCCCTGAGTGTTTATTGTTATTGTGTACGTTTCACTTGGTAACTGTACCACGTGGTGCTGTTGCCAGAGGAAACGGGTGTGACTGTTGAATAGTACGCGTGTATAGTATTCGTTGTCGACGACGTTCCATTGTTAAGTATGGGTGCGTCGCAGTCAACGATTCCGGATCCCTTAGGTTGTATGGTGAAGAATTTTAAAAAGGGATTCAAAACTTGTGATTTTGGGGTTAAGATGTCTCCTGTACGTTTGGTTACTTTGTGCACTAGGGAGTGGCCTACTTTGGTTGCGGCATGGCCGCCACGTGGCAGTTTGGATCCAATTCTGGTACAGCGCTTACACGTGGCTGTATCAGGTAGGCCTGAACTTTACGGCCAGTTTCCTTATATTGATTGTTGGAGACAGGCCGTAAATGACTCGCCAAAATGGCTCCAGACATGCCACGAGGAGCAGTGTCGCCTCATGGTAGCTAGGACTTGTTCGTCCACTAGGACTGGTGTTAGGCCCATTTTGGACACGCCCCCTGAGTCCGAGATCCCTTTGCCGCCCCCTTACTTTCCGTTAAGAGGAAGTGACGCAAACGCAGGAAGTCCTGCACCCCTCCCCTCATTACCCTCATCCACTTCCGCTTCCTCCTCCAGTACAGGATCCACCCCCCCTCGTACTAAATCTCCCCTTCCGGAACCAGAACCCACCCCCATTAGAAACGAATATCCTGATTTGGCGCCACTTCAGACTTCCGGTCAAGCTTCATCTAGCTCGACTCGAAGTGTTTTATTTACAACCTTCTCCCAAAACCAACCTTCCACATCCCCATACCCTATCTCTCCCCGACCGGAACCCATGACTGACGCCCCTCTACGTAGCCCCATCCAAACCCGACAGTTGACTGGTGCCCAACAATTGAAGCACTATCAGATGCCTCTTCGCCTAAATCCCGGGTCAGCTTATATCGATGCCGCAGGTCAAATGGCACATGCTGACCCAGTCTTCGTATATGTCCCATTTACCACAACCGATCTTTTAAACTGGAAGACCCATAATTCCTCGTATACTGAGAAACCACAAGCCATGACTGATCTGTTCACCTCAATAATACAGACGCATAATCCGACATGGGCTGATTGCCAGCAGTTATTAATGACTTTATTTAACAATGAGGAAAGGACAAGAATAAATCAAGCAGCCATTAAAGCATTAGAAGATAGAGCCCGTGCTTTGAACCAAGCAAATCCAGCAGCATGGGCCGCAACACATTATCCCAACACTGATCCCGATTGGAACGTAAATGGTGCTGACATGGTTCAACTTAGAGCCTATAGAGACGCTATAATTGCTGGCATGAAAGCAGGAGGAAAGAAAGCCATTAACATGTCGAAGACAGTTGAGGTGATTCAG
The DNA here is from genome assembly GCF_036172605.1 of Pelobates fuscus. Lineage (NCBI taxonomy): Eukaryota > Metazoa > Chordata > Amphibia > Anura > Pelobatidae > Pelobates > Pelobates fuscus. The sequence continues at coordinate 145,040,194 of NC_086323.1, read as the reverse complement.
AAAAGCGATGAAGCGCCCAGTGTCTTTTATGACCGATTATTGGAGGCATACCGCTTGTATACCCCCTTTAATCCGGAAGACGCAGATAATTCCCGAATGGTTAACTCCGCCTTTGTCAGCCAAGCTTATGGAGATATTAAGCGCAAGCTACAAAAGTTAGAAGGGTTTGCAGGTATGTCCATCACCCAACTAATGGAGGTAGCAAATAAGGTTTATATGAACAGGGATACAGAAAGTAAGAAAGAGGAAGAGCGCAAGATGCGTAAAAAGGCTGATATGCTAGCGGTAGCGATCGCAGGCGTAGATAGACGGGGCCCGGATAGAGGCGATAGTAGATGGAATGAGGAACCTCTAAGTAGAAATCAGTGCGCTTACTGTAGGGAAGAAGGGCATTGGAGAAATGAGTGTCCGCGAAGAGAACAGTCTGAGAGAGACAGACCTAGGTCAGGTTACGGAAACGTTAGAGGCAGAGCGAGAGGTAGAGGAGGCCCCGGAGGGAGTAATGGTTATAGAGGGAGTAATGGGAACAGAGGAAGTGTTAGGGAAGACAGGTATATTCCAGCAGCGCAAAGGTCCCGCGATAGAGAAGGTAGGGACTTTGTAGGATTGGCTGACACGGTCATGGAGGACTATTGATACCGACCGGGCTCCATCCCCCTTGGTCGAGCGGAGCCTATGGTCGATGTATCAATAGGGGGAAAAAGGAGTGCGTTCATGATCGACACTGGTGCTGAACATTCAGTGGTGACTAATCTAGTTGCTCCTCCATCTGGAAGGACTATTACTGTGATAGGAGCGACTGGAAGAAGTGCTGAAAAACCGGTTCTTAAAAGTCGACTCTGTACATTGGGAGGCCACGTAGTAAAACACCAATTCCTTTATATGCCTGAATGTCCAGTCCAATTGCTGGGACGTGATATGCTATCAAAATTACAAGCGCAGATTACGTTCCTACCAAATGGAACAACATCCTTAAAGTTTAATGGACCTTCAGGTATTATGACTTTATCCGTACCAAAGGAAGAAGAGTGGCGACTTTATACAGTGTTGACTAGCCAAAACCCTAGGAGTGATGAGACATTATTCAACATACCAGGAGTTTGGGCAGAGAACAACCCACCAGGACTGGCCCGCAATATTCCACCTATAAAAATTGAACTAAAACTTGGGGTTTATCCAGTAAGCCTACGACAATACCACATCCCGCAGAAGGCTAAGAAGAACATTCAATCTTATCTGGATAAGTTCATACGGTATGGTATCCTAAAATTCTGTACTTCCCCCTGGAACACCCCATTGCTGCCTGTTCAAAAGCCCGGTACAGATGAGTATCGACCTGTGCAGGACTTAAGAGCAGTCAATGATGCGGTTGTTAGTATACATCCAGTCGTACCCAATCCATATAACCTGCTTGCTTTAATTCCGGGCGGGGCTACTTACTTCACAGTCTTAGATCTCAAAGATGCCTTCTTTTGCCTCCGAATTGCCGCAGAAAGTCAATGTATTTTCGCTTTCCAATGGGAGAACGCTGTAACGGGCTCAAAACGCCAGATGACTTGGACAAGACTGCCCCAAGGGTTTAAAAATTCACCTACCCTATTTGGTTCAGCTCTAAGTCAAGATCTACTGGATTTCGAGTCCATCCCAGGAGAGTGTGTATTGTTACAATATGTAGATGACTTGTTGATAGCAGCAGTTACAAAAGAAAAATGTCAGCAAGCAACGCACGATCTACTACACATTCTCTGGAAGGCAGGATACAAGGTGTCTAGAAAGAAGGCTCAGTTGTGTTTGCCAACCGTCAAGTATCTGGGATTCCATATCTCTGAAGGTCAAAGAATTATGGGGCCAGAGAGAAAAGAAGCTGTCTGCCAAATACCAATACCCAAGAATAGAAGACAAGTGCGAGAATTCTTGGGGGCAGCAGGCTTCTGTAGGATATGGATTCCCAGCTATGCGATACTGGCAAAACCTCTGTATGCAGCCATCAAAGGTACAGAGCACGACCCCTTCTTATGGACTCAAGAACAGCAAACGGCTTTTGAAGATGTGAAGAAGGCTTTGATGAGTGCCCCAGCATTAGGTCTACCTGATCACACACGACCATTCTACCTGTATGTACATGAGCAAAGAAGAATGGCTGTGGGAGTACTGACACAGTACTTGGGATCATGGCAAAGACCTGTTGCCTACATGTCTAAGCAACTGGATGCAGTGGCCAGCGGACTTCCACCTTGTCTAAGAGCCGTAGCTGCAGCCGCCCTGCTAGTAGCTGAAGCCGATAAACTCACTCTGGGCCAAGAACTTTATGTACGAGTCCCACATGCAGTACAGACGTTGTTGGATTACAAAGGAAATCATTGGTTTAGTAACAGCCGTATGACCAAGTATCAAGCAATGTTGTGTGAAAACCCAAGAGTGCATTTAGAGACTGTAAACACCTTAAATCCAGCTACCCTTTTGCCACAACCTACTGAAAGTCAACATGATTGTTTGGAAGTAATGGATGAAGTATTCTCAAGTAGACCAGATCTTTGTGATTTTCCCATCCAGAACCCCGATGTTCAATATTACACCGACGGCAGTAGTTATGTGAAAGAAGGGATCCGCTATGCAGGATATGCAGTAACAACAATAGACAAGGTGATAGAAGCTCGGCCACTGGCGAAAGGAACATCAGCACAAAAGGCAGAATTGATAGCACTGACACGAGCGTTACAATTGGCTGAAGGTTTAAGAGTAAATATCTATACGGACTCTAAGTATGCGTTTTTAACCACTCATGCCCACGGAGCTTTGTATAAAGAAAGAGGACTACTGAATTCAGAAGGCAAAGAAATCAAGTACGCAGCTGAAATCCTACAACTATTGGAAGCAGTGTGGGAGCCGAAAGAAGTCGGTATTATACATTGTCGAGCGCATCTGAGAGGAGATGGTGATGTAACCAAAGGAAATCGGATGGCAGATAGTGCAGCTAAGCGTGCTGCTGAATCAGGAAGACAGGAGTATGTGGGGCATATAGCTGCTCTAATACCAACCCCACTGTCTCAATGGACTCCAGTTTATACAGCTCAAGAAGAGGAGTGGTTAAAGACTGAACCGGGAAAGTATTTGGAGAACAAGTGGTATCAGCTAGAAGATGGAAGAATAGTCATACCAGCATCACTAGCGGTAGAAATTGTCCAAAATTATCACAACGGGACACATTCTGGGAGAGACAGTACTGAAGAATCTCTCAGGAAACATTTCTACATACCAAGATTGTCCAACTTGACTCAGGCCATTGTACGTAGATGTGTAACGTGTGCTAAAAATAATGCAAGACAAGGACCAGTAAAGCCACCAGGAGTCCAGTTTATGGGGGGACTCCCCATGTCCGATCTACAAATAGACTTTACAGTGATGCCTAAATCGGGTGGACATCGTTACCTGCTGGTAATTGTGTGCACCTATTCAGGCTGGATAGAAGCATGTCCTACTCGTACAGAGAAAGCAGGAGAAGTTGTGAGATTCCTGCTACGAGAAATAATACCCCGATATGGACTACCCTGTTCTATAGGATCGGACAATGGTCCAGCTTTTGTTCACCAGTGCCTACAACAACTGACTCATATGCTTGGTATAAAGTGGAGGCTTCATACCGCATATAGACCCCAGAGTTCTGGTAAGGTAGAGAGAATGAATAGAACTATTAAGAACCAGTTGGCTAAAATGTGTCAGGAAACCCAACTTAAGTGGAACGTTCTCTTACCCATAGCTCTATTGCGAATCCGCAGTACCCCTACCAGAAGGATGGGCCTCTCTCCTTTTGAAATTATGTATGGGCGACCACCTCCCGTACTTGGTAACTTAAGGGGGGATTTGAGTCAGTTGGGAGAAGGAATTACCCGGCAGCAGGTTGTAGAGTTGGGTAAGACTATGGAGGAGGTACAGAAATGGGTACAAGATAGATTACCTGTGAATATTTATCCCCCTGTTCATAGTTATCATCCAGGAGACCAAGTGTGGATTAAAGAGTGGAATAATGTACCGTTAGGGCCCAAGTGGAGAGGTCCTTATGTTGTTCTTTTGTCTACCCCTACAGCGATTAAAGTGGCCGAAGTGACTCCGTGGATACATCACTCCAGGGTTAAACCAGCAGCAGTTGATTCTTGGCAAGTTACAGCAGACCCAGAGAATCCCTGCAAGATCCGGTTGAAACGCACTACTCAGTCGGAGTAACGAGGAATTATTGTGGATTATAAATTTTATTGTTACAGGTGTGAGTGAGAAGGCCATAATAAAGCCTGTCCGCTTACCAACACATAGTGTATAAGCCAGGAAAGTCTCGAAGGGACACCTGTGAAGACGAGCAGAACTCCATTCCCTGCAGCCCTCACATCCTGGAAGCTGAGGCGCCTTCGCACGGACGAAGACTGAGGATGACGGCGAAAGATGTGCTTTTGATTGTGTTTATTTGTGTGTGTTTTTATATTCAGGAAGGTAGAGGTACCGACACTCCTAGCTGTGAGGTATGCATTAAGACTACGAGAACAGGTAACCATATTTCCCAAACCCTAATTTGGCATTCACAATACGAATGTAAAGGAGAGGTATCGAGATGTAGATACCTAAATATAGAATATAGTGTGTGCCATTTAGGAGTAGGAGAACCTAAGTGCTTTAGTCCAGAGTATCAACCTCGTACAATTTGGTTGACTCTCAGGAATGGAGATCCTCAGGGGACCCTAATTAATAAGACGGTGTTAGAATCCGTATATTCTTCGGGTGTTCTGCTATTTGATGCATGTAAGGCGATATCAAGTGGTAGAAAGCCGTGGAATGTATGTGGGGATCTTAGATGGGAGAGGACGTATGGATCTAACGATAAATATATTTGTCCCAGTAGTAAAAATAAATATGTGAGTCCTAGATGCCCAAATAAAGACTATAACTTTTGCCCATATTGGTCTTGTGTGGGGTGGGCGACTTGGGGACAGACAGTAGATAAAGACATGATAGTGACTAAGTTACCGACTAGCCCATATTGTAAGTCTATGGAATGCAACCCAGTCCATATACTTATTAATAACCCCGACAAGTTCCTAGATAAGTATGGAAATTTATTTGGGTTTCAGATATACGGGACGGGTTTAGATCCTGGGACATTATTGTTTATAGGGATAGAGACTGATACGGTATCCTCCCAGACTCATCAAGTATACCATTCCTTTTATGAAGAGATGAGTATAGATAATAAGATCCCCCATAACGCTAAAAACCTGTTCATAGATTTAGCCGAAAGTATTGCCGGTAGTCTTAATGTTACCAACTGCTATGTGTGTGGAGGTACTAACATGGGAGACCAATGGCCTTGGGAAGCAAAGGAGGTAATGTCCGGTTCTGAGGCAGTTGACCAACTAATATCTGCACAAGCCGATTATCATTTGAGTGTTAGAGGTAAATCTGAGTGGAGATTAAAGACCTCCATCATAGGTTATGTTTGCATAGCAAGGAAAGGAATAATGTATAATACTTCTGTAGGAGAATTAACTTGTCTAGGGCAAAAAGCTTATGATGATGATACTAAAAATACAACTTGGTGGTCGGCTTCAAATGTCTCAGAACCATCTAACCCGTTTGCTAGATATGCCAGTTTAAAGGATGTGTGGTTTGATCTATCTATCACATCTACCTGGAGAGCCCCAGCAAATTTGTACTGGATCTGTGGTAAGAAAGCCTATTCGGAGCTGCCACAGGACTGGGAAGGGGCATGTGTGTTGGGTATGCTCAAACCATCCTTCTTCTTGTTACCTATTGAAACAGGTGAGACTTTAGGTGTTAAAGTGTATGATGTGAATCATAGGAAGAAAAGGGGACCCCTAGAGATAGGCACCTGGGAAGATAATGAATGGCCTCCCCAGCGTATCATAGATTATTATGGGCCAGCCACGTGGGCAGAAGATGGTACCTTTGGTTATAGAACCCCTATTTATATGCTCAACCGCATTATAAGATTACAGGCGGTGGTTGAGATTATCACTAACGAAACATCACAAGCGCTCAATCTCCTAGTGAAACATAATACCAGGATGAGGATAGCAGTATACCAGAATAGATTAGCCTTGGATTACCTTTTGGCAGTAGAGGGAGGTGTATGTGGGAAGTTTAACCTAAGCAATTGCTGTCTTCAAATAGATGACGAAGGGCAAGCAATAGCTGAGCTTACTAGCCATATGGTTAAACTAGCGCATGTGCCTACTCAGGTATGGAAAGGGTACAATCCAAGTAGTTGGTTTGGTAGCTGGTATGAGTGGTTTGGAGGGCTTAAGGCAGTGGTAGGTGGAGTCCTACTGATTTTACTGTTGTGTCTACTCCTACCGTGTCTTATACCCTTAGTAGTTAGGTCTGTGCAAAGCCTGATAGCAAATATAGCAGAGAGGAAGGCTGCTGCACAGATAATGGCGATATATAAGTATAGGGCTCTAGATCAAGGAGAACCAATGCAGGAAGATGAATGTTGAAGATTCACATCATAAGATAAGTCTGATCTGGTTCAAGGTAACTTGCGGTGTAAGCAAAACTAAGGTTATGTGATGCCTCAAGTAATTGTAAAATATCAAGAGGCATCAAAGGGGGGAATGTGGTGGAATCTCGGTAAAAATAAATTTAGTAGGCCGAGATTACCACGTGGCATGTGTACGTGCATATGCTGACGTATCGATCAGTTGGTTGCATGAGGCAAGATACGATCAGTAGTGTACGGAGCATGTGCAAGAATACAGGATATAGTATTCCCCTCCCCCATTGTGCTGGACAAGCCATGCGGTCAAACAGGAAGTTAATTCTTATTTGTGTTGATTGGTTAAGAGAATGTGCGGGTGGAGCTTAATATGGGAGGAGTTATATGCCTATATAAGGAGCCTGCACTATTGTCCGGGGCTCAGAACTTGTGGTATTTTGGTGACGCTAGTCCCTCTGAGTCCCGATCGGTGATCCAATAAAGAATCTCTTCCTTCCTGAAGAAACCTGTGTCCATCTCTCTGTGCTTGGCTTCCGTCAGTTTCTCCGGTATCAAATTAGCATGTGTTCATGGGTACACGGTCTATAGCAAACCCTTTATTATCAAAATACTTAGACCAAATAAAATGCCTCTTTTCTTATAACGTACATGATAGGTCTTGGACCATGTTATATGTTTTATATTTTAAATTGCAACAAATTGGGGTGGGAAAATATTTGTTTGTATAATAAAATCCAAATTATAAGCATTGCAGAAGTGCCTGTTGTAAAGATGTATAGAAATGTATTTCTATACTTCAATAGACAAAAACCACTTCCGCCTAGAATATATTCGACATATCATTAATCTGATCTCTAGAAAAGTATAAACAGATTCTGCTGTGACACAGAATAACCTCACATACAGTTCTTGATATGATTAAAGTACCCTGACGGATACATTATGAATGTTCCTTTTTCTGTATGCATTATGCACACTACCTTACCGGCAACAAGAATAAAATGTGAACTTCTCCGTAATAATTAATTAATATGGGCAAGTCGTTTATGTGTTTTGCACAATTTTACTGTTCCATATGTTTCATTTTGCCGTCCTATGTGACAATGAATGAGACGTGCCCCTCCCTGCCACCTGCTAAACAGAAGTAAGCAGATGTATAAGCGGGTGGGGGATGAGAAGGCTGAAGTTGAGCAATGGGCTTATAAGAGAGATGTGACATTACATCAGCATAGTACTTGGCAGGCCTCTCCTGAGTACTTGTCAAGAATGATACAGAGCAGAGAAAAGGGAGACCCAGTTATGCAGACTGGACATGGAGGCTCTGTTCAGTAAATGGTCTCTCTTGGCCACATGAGAATAATTTGGAAAAATAAAATTTTTAAACTTGGCTATGCAGGCCTACATTTTGCGAAGCAATTCTCAACTCACCACAACTGACTGTTTACTGAATAAGCCACATGTGGTTTTGTGATCGCTACACCTACTTATTTAACAGGGAACAGAAGATGGTTGCACTGCAAATACTGACAGTGCTCACACTCCTTACTAGTTTAAAGCAGTGTTTTGTTTGTTCAGGCCTTGTCACGCTATGCAGTTTTATTAAAGGGACACTATAGTCACCAGAACAACTACAGCTTATTGTATCTGTTCTGGTGAGTAGAATCATTCCCTTTTTGCAGTAAACACTGACTTTTCAGAGAAATTGCAGTGTTTACATTACAGCCTAGGGATACCTCCACTGGCCGCCACTCAGATGTTTGCTAGAGATGTTTCTTGGGCTAGTGCTGCACACTGTGCAGTACTGACATTCAGTGTCTCCACACTCTGCACACAGACACTGAACATTCCTCATAGAGATGTATTGATTCAATACATCTCTATAAGGAGATGCTGATTGGCCAGGGCTGTGTTTGGCTTGTGCTGGCTCTGCATCCTTGACAGTCTCAGGTAATCCAATGCTTTCCTATGTGGAAGCATTGTAATTGGCTCGCAACACCACTTCTGATGAGGTCAGCCAAGCAGGCAGATTAGAGGCAGAGCCAGCAGCAGCAGACTGGAGTAAATGTAAGCTTATGATCTATTTAGGGGGAAAAGGGGGGGCTAGATGGTGGAGTTAACACTATAGGGTCAGGAATACATGTTTGTAACAACATTAAAGGACTACTACAGGGTCAGGAATACAATCTGCCTGTGGCAGTTATTAGCAGCAATGTGAGCAGATTATACATTTTCTACACAATTTTTGAATACATCATATTATTTTTTTATTTATTTATAAAATATTTTACCAGGAAAGATACATTGAGATTTCTCTCGTTTTCAAGTATGTCCTGGGTCCACAAATCATTGCATTGTTACAGTTAGTGTACAATAAAATACAAAAACAATATCAAAACACACTATATACAAAATTTAACATAGAACAGGTAGGAAATATATAAGATATTTTTTTGACACAAAGAATGCTTTATGACAGAGGAAAGCATGCACTATACCTTAATAATGCAGAACTGGAGAGAAACTGGATTGTTTATACCCATGAATGCAGAAGTGTGGCATGCCCCTAAATGCCACATGTGACTCAAGCCATTTGGGGTTTCTACTGAAAGGTTTTGAAAGGAAAACGAAGAAGAGAAAAAAAAAATGAGTTTGGGCAGGAAGATTGAGCATTAGGGGGACCCTGCAAGATACAAATCCCAGTGGGTGGGTCATCTTACTGGGTCGCCAGAACCTACCCCACTAATGTCCCCTTCCCATGATGGACCATAGCTCCTGGGGTTCGGTCTGTATTAGATTTAACTTCCAAAAATGTATGTCCCACGTAACATACTGCTCAAGGAATTTTCCAACGTTGCTACCTGTAATTTGCCTTATACCCCCACCAAAATTTTAGATACATTACTTAAATTTGCCAGCTTAACCCATGATTGCAGCTTGGAAAAGGTACAATATCTTGGCCAGTACGCCTATCAGTATCTTCTACTTGTCCGTGTTGTGGTTGGGAGTGTAAGTATGTTGCACATTGAAAAATAGCTTTTTGTTCAAAAACTAATTAAAAATGCATCTAGAACAAGTAATTGAATGTTGCTCCCATATGGGTTATGCCGTCTACGCACAACTGCAAAAATGATTCCTACTTGCATCGTGGTATGGTCCACGGAAGCTGGTAGACCAAGGATAAGCCAATTCCATCAAATCCACAATGGAAACATTAAAAAATGAATCCAACATGGTTCAAATACAATAACTCTCTGCACTTATTAATAAAGAAAGGTTAATCCAATTAACATACTCCAATTCTACCTCAACCAAGCAACTTTCTTCTTCTTTGCTATCTGCTTCATTCTAAAAATGCACAAAACCTTAAAACATAACAATAAAAAAAAATAATTAACAGCTCTCATATTCTCTGAAATCAAACAAGAACAAGTGATATTCTAAGTAGCTTAAAATATGTTGAGTATGTTTTCTATAAGAATGGATTTGTCTCAGGAGCCCTCAACACTTTGTTTCAAGCTGACTGTTTAATTGTTCGCAGGCTCGTAACTGTGTATTCCTTTATTCACACGGATTTATGTGTAATAAAATACTTTTCCAAGAGGGGATTCATACAGAGCCGCTGCATTATTCATACGCAAGTCAAGAGGAAAATTTCAATTGCTAACTTCTGATGAATATCTAATTAGTGATATGGAGGTACTGCGCAACAGAGACACAGTGCAATCATTAGAGATCCACATTTTTTTTGTATGTTTTTAAAGATTATGTATCTTCTTGTTTGTGAAGCCGGGGATTTTGCTAGCTTCCCCCCCCCCCCCCCCCCCCTCACTGAAACACTGTGATGGAAATACCTGAAGTTAAAAAGTTTTGTTTAAGCAAACATACACTGTCTTTCGTTATAGTGAGATAAGATCACATCATTGTTTAAGTACAAGTTGATATTTTGTAAGCAATGCTCCTTCTCTAAGAATTACAGGTCTTTAACGGCCGTACTTAAATTAAAGGGCTTGGACTGGATTAGAAGGATAAAAAAAAAAAAAAGGTTTATCTATTTAATATATATTATGCCACAGCCTTATCTAGAGCACTTAACGTTTAGCAATTATTTTATAGGTAATGGTTTTCTGAGTGTATGGTGTGTAATTGGACATATTGATACACATTGACTGTGTATAAGCCTATAATATATCTCGGGGATCTCTAACTATATCCCCCCCCCCTGAACTACAACTCCCATGGTTAGATGCCCATCTATTCCATTCAAAGAATTCTGGGAATTGTAGAACATTAACATCTGTGGCGCCAGAATCTGAGACCATATTTGTGCTATGCAAGATGAAAGAAATCAAGGGGGATGGGTGTTAGAAAAAAAGGGCAAGGGAGAAAGTTAGATTGAGGCTAGAGCATTTGGGGGTAACACAGAAAAGGCAGTTATGTTTAATAGCAAATGAGGAGTGAGTCATATTTTAAGAGATTAACTGAAGAACTCAAGCAGAAGGGGAGTCATGCTCTACAAATAAAGTAATGTGGTTACAGTCAGGGATCCATGATGAATATTAGAAAATATTGAACAGTGCTTTGCACAACTCAATTGTAGGACATCCAGCAGGAGACCTGGATCCCTGATGGCATAGTTCCTACTCTTGGAGATGCTGGGATCCAAAAACTATTCATGAATAAGCCTCCAACCCCTCTACATCTTTGTAAAGTTGACCGTTACTAAATTTGTTCGACTACTGTATGGATTCTACAGGGAATAAGCAGGCTGTTCTTTTGGCAACCTGTTTCAGGAATCTATTAGGTGAGCATCCTTGAAAATGGGAAGATTATTTTATACCTATGGATGCTCCTGTGATTTTCAGTATACAATTCTAACATTAAAGCTCATAGAAATGAATATTGGTTTGCATAGGGTTCCACTGTATTTCTACATGTTTCTCAGTTTTTTGTGCAGTGGTTATAAAGAAATAACTACAACCAAAATTATTATTCTTCACTTATAGTAATTCAGTGATCTAAAATCAGTCTTAAAGGAAGTCTGAACACCATAACAATTTAATCCCAACTAGGTCATGGTTCCTGGAGGTCCTGGGTACCATTTTACCTTAAGGGGATAAACAGCTTATGAATGGTTTAACCCCAGAGTTATAGAGACAGTGCCCATGAATTCGACCCCCTGATTTTATGGGTTGTCTGAGGCAGATGCTTCTAGTCTATCATTAGCTCTCTATTCACAAAACTGGGCAAAGAAGGTACATATGATCTCAGTCTATCAGTGGCGCCCAATAAGCGGATTTCTCATTGAAACCTCAAATTTACCTCAATAATCAAGTGCCATTATGCTTGTTTGCTAAATATGCTGGCACTTCAAATATAAATGTAACTATGTTATTAATACTCAAATTTTAATACAAAAGAACATGTTCATCTATGTTTGCCAAATGTGCTTCATGTTATATTTATATATTATAACCGGATGGAAAGGAATCTGTCATCCATTTTACATACTATGCATCTCTAAGCCAATGATGACTAACATTGGCAATACCGATATTTGTTAATTAAATTCCCATGGTGCTCTGCGCCACTCTAAAAGTCAGCTCGGCATCATGGAAAGTGACATTCATCTCTAGAACATCTGCAGTGTGAACGTTGGCCATCTCTGCTCCTCGGAGCTATAAATCAAATTATTATGTAATATTTCCAAAGTCTATAACAAAAATCTTTCCTAACACTGTTAAGATGGTTTGACTTTTACAAAAACAAAAAGATAAGACCCTGGATATGAAATGCCTTACAGACTTTCTGCAACAACTTTAAATGAAAATACCCCCTGGCTACAGTTAGATTTAGTTGATTTTCTTAATGCCTAATGACCGAGAACATGCATTAAACACTCCCACCCCCATAACAACTTACGCTTAGGAGGCAGGAGTGTCCAAACACAGTCGGGATAGGCAGTCTTCAGCACTCCAAATGTTTTGGACTACATCCTCCATAATGCTTTGCCAGTCTTATGGCTGTAAGAGCATTAAGGGAGAAGTAGTCCACAACATCTGGAGTACCGAAGGTTGCCCATCATCTGCTTTAAGGTAAGAATTGGCAATGGTTGATCTCCAAAGTTGTGGCTCCAGTGCATGGCACTCCTGTCTCTTTTCTGCTGTGCAGTCGGGAGAGTCCGGTTGCCACTGAAACTGAGAGGGTCAGCTGGCGCTTTAAGCCTATCAACAGGCTGTCACGGGTGGTGGTACGGAGACCAGGACCCCTGAGTGCCTGATGATGATGTCTCAGCGTGAAAGGACGATCAGGGCCTGGTGCAGGGTAACCACACGCCCCCTGGGTGTTGAGCACCAGCATTTCTGCAGCCACATACCAGATGCAGATTCTGCGGATCTCAAGAGCTAGGAGCTTGATGATATGCAGACCTCCCAGGAACAGTGTAGAAACAAGGCAAGACTAGAACCCAGAACCAGAGCAGGACATAAAGCAGAACATGTACACAAGACATGAGGGAAACATGAACAGGGCAGGACAGGACTGTACATGAACTGGGAAGACAAAATAAAACAAGAGATGCAAGGCAAAACAAGAGGAGACATAACTAAGTACTATATATGTAAAACATTGGAGATTAAGACATACATAAATGGGCAAGATGTATGCAGCCAACCACTGCGCCAAAGTACTCCAATTGCGGTGGGTCCTAACTGCCTAGATATGCACGACTAAATAAATAAAACACAGAGCACTTACCTGCAAAGAAAGGAGCAGAGGTGACCACTGCTTGCAGGACCAGACAAACAAAAAAGGATTAAACGGCAAAGGAAGGAATAGTGTTTGGCAACAAAAAACAAACATTTAAAGGAATCCAAGAGACTGGGAATTCCAGGAACGGATTAAATTAATGAACCCAGAAAACCCAGCATAAGGAAAAGCAGACATAGAATAGAAAACCAGAAAAAACAAGAAAAACTAAACAAGAATTGTAAAAAGAGTACTGGATCCCAGAAGCCAAGGCCAGACATCTCCACAGAACAGAACAGGATGTGACACGGGCGCCCACTGAAAGAGACTGAACATTACATTTTTTCCCAGTGGGCGCCCACTTATAGTCTGAGAGCATCAGCTCTATCAGAATTTGTCGGTGCCATTTAAATACTAACTATAATAATCTGAGAATGCAAGAAAAAATTGTGGTGCAAGGTTTTACAGTATAGGCTTATAGTTCAAAAGACACAGAATATATTAGACTTCAGCAATCAGGACTCTTCTACATATACATTATTTAAAAAGGGAACTGTAATTTCTGTGGAAATTAAATCATTTAACAAAACACTGAATATCACCTATAATTTGTGCTAGCCTTTTTTCCTCGTGACGCTTCATCTTATTTTAAAATTATATTAGACTTTGTTTTCAGTCATTTTGAACCAGTGACACGTGCAGTAGGGAAGCAGCAAAGGACATGTTTAAAGGGCTAGCATGGTTGTTTGCTAAACTATATCATGTCAAGAGAATTCTTATTTTTCAAATCAAAGGGCTGTACTGCTTGATATCGATGAGTAATTTAATCTCTCTGTGTTCCGCAACAGAAAACTCAAGACAGCCGTTTACACAGTAGCACCAGTGAAGCTTTGTATATAGAATACACAAAGAGATCCCCTTAATCAGACCTACAGTAACGCAGAAAAACACTACCCTGTGTAACCGCATCAATACATTGTGAATAAAAACAAAACATTAAATACAGATAAAAAGAAAAACAACATGCCTCAGCAATTTGGGGTTCATATATGTTGCCTGAAATAGAATAAGAGACTGCAAAATTGTCAGGTGTCTCTACTGCTCTGGCTTTACACAATATTCACAATACAGATGATCAACGCAGTCTAAAAACTTCTAATTCTCATTAGTACTTGCTATTCGTAATTTTATTTTTTTTAAAGTTCATAACCAAGAGGTCACAATAGCTGTTATTTTTTTCCAACTTTGTTGTTTTTGCTGACAATTTGTCTTTTGCTAACCCACCACTCAAATGTAAGTGGTCAAACACCACTGTGCCCTTGGACTCCATATACCCTCCAAGGACCTGAGCCTATTGTTAATTGTCCTCAGGAGATGAGCTGGATCTGAAGAAAGGTCAACTTGGGACACTGAATAACTTCTTCACAAAGAGACTGATACATTTTTTTCCAAGGACAGTGGCTCTTAACATGTGACTGAAGGAGAGTATATACCATTCAGCTATGTTATATCTACAGAGTTATACACTAAAGTATGGATCGCCAGGGATTTAAAGTGAATTTCAAAGTTTTTTTGTGGCCAAGAATTTGAAATTCACCCTGCTATTCAAGGGACACTATAGTCACCCTGACCACTTCATGGACACTTCTGGGTGCAGTGTCCAAGTCCTTTTAACACTGCAATGATGTAAAACATTGTATTTAAAAAACAAAAACAAAAAAAAACTGCAATACTTAACTGCAGTTTTAAATTCACCTCTGGTGGCTATCTTAATGACAGCCACTAAAGGCGCTTCAGTCACGTGATGCAGATGGCCAATAGGAAAACAGAGTATAATGCTTTCCTAAAGGAAAGCTCGGATGCTTATTCAGTGCTCGCTGTACATTAGGTCCACAATGCTTTTTATGAGGAGCATTGGACTCCATGGACCATTGCAGTGGTGGCCATACCTTGTCAATGCCGTTGTGGGAGGCAGAGAAGTGAACAGCGCTGTGCAACCCTCTGCAGTGAAAAAAAGTTAAATAAAACTTTGATTGAATTAATTTTTGATGGCACACGGGGAGGAGGGTGGCATACATCTTTTGAACCAGGGCAGGGGTATTCGGTTTGTATTCCGAAAACTAAAGTGTTCCTTCCACATGTTGGCGATAACCCTGCAATACAAAAACCTTTCCAAAATAGTGGACACTCATAACACACAGTGCCAACTCCACAATCCTTATACGTGTGGCTACATATTGTTGCAAATATGAACAAAATCTTCATTTCATCTTCATTTCACTTTATTTTTATTATTATTATTAAATAAACTAGCCCATGCACCTACTCTGGCCCTGAACGGTTTGATTACTTAGTACCCAGGCATTTTATACTGGGGGTGCCTACAGGTAATGTGCAACATCCATCAAATAAGGCACCACTTGGCTCTACATGAAAATGCACCCGCAATCTATAATGACTAGGTGCCTTAATATGCCCTTTATTGTGTGATTAAAGGTACAATGAGGTATTTGCACGACAAAAGACGGGAATATTGTTTTGCATCATTAAGCAGCCAGCGGCTAAAGATGAAATTGCCGGCAGAGAGCCAAATCCCTTAATGAAGAGAGGCTCTTTGAGTTATTAGAGGATGAAGGAGGGAATTCAAGCTAAGCACTGGTATATTTGATCCTCTTTGGCTGCCTGTAGACTACTAGGCTTGAGCACAGATTAACTTGTGCTTGGAAATTGCAATATACCGAAACCTCAGTACCCCAGAATGCAATATAGTCTCCTGTATTTGGGGCACAGACATAAATACATACACATATCTCCTCCATACTGCACACATGGTGACATCATCCATGTAATTATTCCCCATTATGGATTAACAAAAGGGCACAGACAATCTCCATACATTTCATGGCCCATAATATTGGGCAGATTTGGATGTACACCAACTGGTCTGCCTGAGATTAGTAGGAGTTACACTCCCAAGAAACATCACCACAAGTTAATAATTCTCTGGCACTCAGTCATGGAATAGTCTCCCTGTAGATGTCGCACAGCAAGTTTGACAAAGGAGCCAGGACTTTTAGTCACCAAAATGTCTGTCTTTGATTTATTTATTAAGTAATATTTATAAACGTCTAAATTACACAGACTCCTTTTTAAATTCTATACCTATGTTAAACCATATCTAAGGAGTGACAATTAAGTAGGTAGTAGGTTGTTCTTGTAAGACACTTTGCCAAGCTGGCAATCAATTGGCCACCCCGCTTTGTATATAAGTGTACGATATTATAACATTATTTAGGTTATACATCAGGATACATGCAGTACAGGCAGAGGTCAAGGAGTGAGTAGGATAGAAGGATTTGGAAGTCAAACAATCCTTATCTGCTGTCAGCATCTGGATTTCATGGTGACAACTGGGCGAGTCTCTACTTCGAGTAACATAAAGGGAAAAAAACAGCTGGCAGATAATAGAAAATCAGATAATATATCATGGTTTATGCATGTGGGGATAATGTGTAGACACACAGAGTTTACTGGCACCAGCAGGATATACAACGTTCCAGCTGCTCTGAATCTTGCATCTCTTTACCTGTACACCCAAGACAAACTTCTCAAAATTCACATGGGCTAAAAGCAGGGGTCCTCAAACTCCGGCCCACCAGATGTTGCTGAACTACAACTCCCATGATTCTTTGAATTACATAGATAGCCGGAGAATCATGAGAGTTGTAGTTCAGCAACATCTGGGGGGCCGGAGTTTGAGGACCCCTTGGCTAAAGAGAGACTTAGTAGGACACACATTAACATGGCTTAAGGTGAGGAGAAGGTTGGAACCAAAACTAGAAAAAAAAGTGTGTAAGATAAAGAGACATGCTTGTAATAAGACATCATCATCATCCGTGTTAGTGAATGTGTATGCTGTGCCACAGAATTCACATCATGCGCAGCCAGCCAATATACATAATTAACATAGAGTCTGAAATTTATATTCACTAAGTTACACCTTTACAGGGGCAAAGAAGGAAGTTATCCAATATTATATATTAAACATATTATTAGTATATTCTATTGATCTATCAAGATCACTGGTTCTACATTTATTTTTAATTTTTATGTATGACTTGCTCCAGTACAGAGTATTAGCAATATAAACAAAATTACATGGCAGAAAATCAGACCAGCATTATACAGTATAAAAAGTAGTATGGTGAGAGCAGGTATTAATACACCAAATAAAAGATAAATAGAATATATAAAACAGGCAATATTACCATCAATCTTGAATGTCCTAAAAATATAAAATAAAGGACATAGTATAGCCTGTATAAAATAGTAACAATTAAAATAACTTTGAAATTGTCCACTCACGTGGTGCTGAGCCTTAAGCAGCGGCTCAGACTTCAAGCGCCTTTATAATGATATCGTGGAGACCGCAATGCTGGTTAAAATGATCTCTGTCAAAATCCCCTTGTACAAATTTGGTAAGAGCCAAGTCGGGAAATGCAGGAACAAATTTTATTTAACAAAGCATATAATGGGATCTCCCAAGTGTTTGCACTGAGTGCAAATATATTCTATTTATCTTTTATATTTATTTATCTTTTATTTGGTGTATTAATACCTGCTCTCACCATACTACTTTTTATATTGTTTTATACACTTTTAGTGTGATTGGAGTGATTCACATTTTGGTGATTTGAGCACTGTGTATCAATTTTTCCCTTTTTACTGTGTTTTACTAGTACAGCATTATACAGTGCATTGCAGTGGTATATAAAAAAAAAAAAAAAAAAAAGACATCCAGAACAAGTGTTTTTATGTTTAAAGGGACCCACTACAGCTTAATGTGGATATTCTGGTGTATGTAACCTGTCCCTGTAGCCTTAGCACTTCTGGCAAATTATACCTATAGTGGCAGTCACTCAAACAGCCATTGGAGGTGCTTCCTGGGTCAGTGCCGCACAGTGTACAGAACGGTCGTTCACCGTCTCGACGCACTGCATGGAGGCACTAACCTGTCCCCATAGAGATTCACTGATACAATGCATCTCTATGAGGAGCTGCTGATTGGCAGATCACAGCATGTTGCCGCATAGGTGTCAGGATCGGGACAGGGATCCAACACGCAAAGTACAAACAGGTACAGGGTACGTATACCGGACCTTAGAATGGCCGGACTAACGTACGGAGAGTATAGAGAATGGTCAGAGACAAGCCGAGGTCGAGGGAACGAGAGGACAGGTAAGCGAGGAACAAGCCGGGTCAAGGATAACAGAGGTAAACAGAGTAAGACAAACGAGCCGGGTCGGAACCAAAAGGATAACTGAAAAACACCAGAGCACTGTGTGACTAGACAGGCTAGAACCACGACAGGGCAATGAGCAACAGGGCGAAGTATGTTTAAATACCCTGGCTAGAGGGGATAGACACGCCTCCGACGAGTCCTGATTAGTCTCCAATGGATTGAGTGACAGGTCGTTCCGGATTGGCGTCATGACGTCGGTCTCCGGGCGCCATGCTACATAAGGAAGTGACTCCCTCGCGGCCGGCGTTTATGTGACCGGGTCGACCGCGAGGAACAGGAGAAACCTGGCGTCCGGACGGATAAACGTTTAAGTCTCTACCTCTCTCGGAGGCAGAGACTTCAGGTACCCTGACAATAGGTGCAATAGTCTCCCAATGCTTTTTTTTTTTTATGGGAAAACATTGGATTGGATGAGATCATAAATTGAGTAGATTGATGACCTCAGCCCCAGAGGTGAGACCAATCAGAGTTAGACGCTGTCTGGTTTAGTAAATAACCTCCGTTGGTTACCTTTCACATTGGTGAATTCTGAGCTTATTTAAAAGAAATATAAATAAATATGGGTCCAGCAAGCATTCAGTAGATCTGTCAATATTTTTCTCTCCTTGACAGAAGTTTAAAACTTGCATCTTTTTTTCACCCACGAAAAAGTTAAAGGGTAATTTCAAGCACCATGACTACTTCATTGATTTAAAGTGATCATAGTGTCTGAAGTCTGCATGTGTAGTGTTTCGCACCTTGGCTGCCAGAGGTGTAACTGCACTTCTAGTAGCGTCATTACCCAACCTGTCAATTCTGTGCAAACTTTGTGTCTGACGCCAGCACCCACAGCATGTGTGCCCCCTCTACTCTTCCCTCAGTCTGTCCTCCCTGCCCTCCCTCCCCTTCTGGCAAGGGAGAGGGACGTCAAGCAAGGAAGGTCGGGCTACATTGAGAATTTGGACTCAACAATGTTTTAGCACTTTTTTTTTTTTTTAAGTTTATATTGAGGAGGAGGACTCTCTCAGATAGGATTTTATGAAAACTGTTTTTTTGGCTGGAGTATCCATTTGCCAGCATGAAAACGGAAAGTCTTATAGGAGTCTAGTGAGAGTGTTAGGGGCAGAGGGGTTAATTCCACACACTGAAATATATTAAAGTGAACTTTCATGTGAAAATAAACTCACCTCTCGAACAAAATTACACCGTGCTACACAGATTATCAATCACCAAATTAGCTATACATATATCACTGTGGGTAATAAAAAAAAAAAAAAAGCATCCAGTGATTCCTAAATAAATAATGCGGAATAGTACGATTACCATGCTACTGTTTGGGATCCATACCAGACACCATAGATTTGGCATACTGTGAGATATCTCACTAGCGCCAGTGTAGGGGTGCATTGCTTATGAGTACCCCACCTTTCAGGGTGGTTGGTTTTTATACCAGTCTTAATGCTCAATACAATAAATACTACATATAAAGGGTTATTCTGGCTATGCTTTATTCTAGATGAATAGTATTTTTTTTTGCTTGATACATATTGCAGTGTGAAGGAACTTGTATGAGTCTAAACAGTTGAGATGCTCACTGTTTTCAATGTTGCATAAACTGTTAAATTGTATTCAGGCACTGACGCCTGTTAAGTTTGTTCTGCCTGATGCACTTCTGAGTCTGTGACCGTCTTCAGAGCCAGGCTGCATGAAAAGTTGGCAATGCTAAGGGCTCACCATTACGACAGACATGGTTTGATCTTAACACTAGGATTCACAGGGACAATGAGGACACCAAGCCTAATGCAGAAGGCACTACTGTGAGCTGGTCTCTCAGGTGGGAAATAGGCCAAAATGCCTCACTACCCTCCTCTAAGCAAAATCCTGGCACGAACACTCCACTGTCATACACAGAATGGAGTATTCAGCAGGATCTCAATAAAGCAAAGCTTTCGTAGACCGTAGATTCGCTGAATTACCTCTCAGGAGCCAGCAAAAAAAAAATGGAGATGCACATGTATGTCAAATCTACTTAAATGAGGAATGACCATAAATAAAAATTACTTTTCAGAAGTTGCAATGAATGTGAACATTTGTTTAAAGGGACAGGCTAGTAGATTGCAGTGGTTATGATGCCTGCAGGTTTGCGAGTGCTGGGTCCATACTGTTCTAACGATTTGACCATAATGCGTGGTCGCAAAAGCACCTGCCACTTACATGTTGGCAATATCAGTATCAGCAATATTTGGATGGCAGTGAGGCTGAGCACATCAGTCCTGTTAATAACATCTACAATACATTTTCACAATTTGTTATGGAAACTGAGTTTTAATGCCAGTTTGGGGTTTATTAAAGGGACACTCCAGGCACCCAGACAAAAATAAACTCCAAGGGACACTCCAGGCACCCAGACCACTTCTGTCCATTGGAGTGGTCTGGGTGCCAACTCCCACCACCCTTAACCCTGCAAGTGTAATTATTATTAAGTGTTTATAAACTGCAATAATTACCTTGCAGGATTAAGTCCTCCTCTAGTGGCTGTCTATCAGACAGCCACTAGAGGGACTTTCGTGTTCTTAGAAAACGAAAAGTGTTTTAAACGACACTGGACTTCCTCAAGCTATGCATGAGGACTTCCAGCGTCGCCGGAATCCCTATAGGAAAGCATTGAATAATGCTTTCCTGTGGGGAGGTTTAATGCGCATGTGCATTAGGTCTCCCCCGCCGACGTCAGCAGGAGCGTGGGCGGAGCCTGAACCAGCGCCGAGGGACATAGACGCTGGATTACGGTAAGTCACTAGAGGGGTTTTAACCCCTTCAGCAACATGGGATGGGGGGTGGGAGGGTGAGGGGCACTGCAGGGTCCTCCGGTGCCAGGAAAACGGATATGTTTTACTGGCGCTGGAGAGTCCCTTTAAAGAACACTATAATGTTGGGAATACAAATCTGTATACCAAATATTTTAGTGTCCTTTGCCTGCTCACTCCTTCCCCCGGCAAATAAAGGGTCAACAACCCCATTTTCACTTACCAAATTCCAACACTAATATCCCTCGGCATTGTGTCGATCTCCTTCTCAATCGACATCACGGCGATTTGGGAACCTAATGTGCATGTGCAGCAATAGCTCCATGCGCCCTTCCCCTTAGGAAAGCATTGACTCAATGAGGTTCTTCAAGACGCTAAACATCCTCATGCAAAGTGTGAGACTAAGTGTGAGTGATTAAGTTACACTCCATGAAACTGCAGGATACAACTGTAGTGGCTGGTATACAGCAACTAAAGGCAGACTAATCATGCAATGTAAAACAGTGCAGTTTTAGAGAAACTGCAATGTTTGTAGCAATAAGGGGGACAGGGTCACTGCACCCAGACTTCAACGAGTTGAAGTGGTCTGAGTGTCTTTAGTGCAGCTTTTAACACTGCAATGCAATGTAAAACATTACATTGCAACACTAAGACTGTCTCTAGAGGCACTTCCTGGAGTTTTATGTAGTTTGACCCTTTACGCTGGTGGGGCTTAGGAACAAGTTAGTGTAAGGAATACATCTTTGTATTCCCAACACTAAAATGTTCCTTTAAGGTACATGGAGACGGCCTATTGTATCCATTTAACTAAGCAGTAAATAGTGACTAAACTTAACTTTGGGCATTTTTCTCAAATCATGGCTCAAATTTTGCAATTCTGTTTTCAGTTACCTTCATAAGTGAATAAACCCCTTAGATATGTCTGGAATCAGGAAGTCAACATTGTTTCTCTTTCAGCCACTGCCCTCTAATGGCAAGATTAAAAATTACACTCATGAGCAACACTGGTAGGAAGAATTCTCATTCTGAAATAAGAACCTTCCTGGTCATTTAAATGGGTTTTAAACTGGTGCAATTTTCAATTCTGCTAATAGTGAATGTTCAGAAAATCTTACAGCTAGGATATTTATATAAAGGGAGTGTGTGTCTTAGCATTAAGAATTTCCAGCATTGTTCAATCCAATATTATATTAACACAAATATTTAAAGAGAAATGCACTCTGTTTGCGCCATTTGACAGTGAAAGTGTTAAATACTAAAAATGGCAGCCTAGTGGCAATCTGTCATGCTAAAAAATATAAGCAAACATCTGTGGGGCTTTGACTTGATTTTGCTTTCTAAGCATTGATTACCCGTATGCAGCCTTATAGTTGTTGCCGTTGTACCAGTGTTGAACACGTGCACAATTCTACCTTAAACCTAATGTTGAACACATATGCAGAATTCTACCTTAAACGTGTGCACAGGTTTTAGGATGCCTACGAGGTCACTCACATCTGTTAGTTACATTTCAAAGACAAATACATCTGTCTGATAGAACAGGATTGTCAAAGATCAGTAGTCCAAGAAATTTGCAATAACCTATTAGAATGCATGTGTAGCATCTACTGTGCCTTTAAAGCATCCCGCATTGGAGAGATAGAGGTTGCTGTTGGTTAATCACACAATACTTTGTTTGCCAAGGGCAAAAAGTAGTAGGGATCTTTATCTGAAATTAGATTTATTAAGAAACCATTTACTTTTTCTTTGAGGGTAGAGATTCTCTGCAATAACGGGACCATTTACAATAGACTGAATTGTGGGACAGGAAGACTTAATGTGGAAAAATTAAGATCAGAACAGCTGGATACATTCTCTAATTAAGATAGGTTTTCCAATGTAGCTACCATGGCCCAACTTTTACAATGAGGTTATCAATTCACTTTTTAGTAAATTAATAACTTGGGGGGAGGGGGGGGGGAGGGAAAACCACAAAAAAAAAAACATAATAAATAATGAACTGGCACCCTCCATTGGTTTTATGCCCGTTAGCTAATGGGAGTTGTAGTCTATTAGTCTGTATCATCAGGTAAGACCAAGGCGGATTTACCAAGATAGCAATCCAAAGAATGACAGCCAAGTCAAAACATAACCATGATATAACATACACATAAGTTGTGAATAATTTGACAATCCTGAACATGTCAGTTTTGTCCTGCAAGTCTTTATCTAACAGAAACTGCCAACGAATTCTTTGAACATTCAACAACCCTTAAAAAAAAGTGATCGTCCTACATTATAATGGATGTATAACACCAAAATTACGCTTTCTTTTTAAAATGGTCAATGCCTGCACCCTCCTTGGGGGCTTATTCACTAAACTGTGTTCATGGTGAGTTGACTACCAAGTTACAAAATAAAAACCAACATGGCCAAAAGTTGGAGGAAAAAAAATCTCCATATTGCTTGAATTAAAAAATATGTTGACCAACATCTTTGAAAATAAAGAACTGACACCCTGCAATTCACCATTTAGTGAATAAACACGTTTTAGTGCTTTACCCAGCGCATCAATAAACACAGCCATCTAACCAATCAATGCTAGCTTTCCAAATACAAAACCTAACCACAAGTAATTTCTGCCAAAACAACAGTTACCCTATTAGAAAGAAGATAAAAAATACTGTAATAACCAGGTGTTTCAATAATGCATTGTAAGATGCTTGGGTCCTTAAACCATCTTGAGGTTTGAGATGCATAGAATAGCCTTCTGGCAGATAAGGTTGCAACTCCAACAATAAAAAAAGTTCAAGAACGTTTGGGACAGACGATGCTATCTTACGCAGCAAAGCAACTAATATATATTGCCTGTGGGTTTTTTTTAAATTTTATTTTAAGACAGCTAATGATCAAACGAAACGTGCCAAATGGCTTCCTTCTAATGTCAAAATCTATATTTTAGAATACTTATTGCTTGAATTTTTAAGCACAGTTGGACATGAATCCCATCTGAAATTGTTAATGTAATGATGTTACCTGGCAAACTTCATACAATAATCTGTATTCCTCATCTGGTCTCCGCAGGCTGCATAAACTGCATCCCATTTTTAACAAATCTCTTCCTGGTGAAGCAGAGGCACCGCTTTGACATAAAGGTTCAGTTATCCTGTACAGCAGCAGAGTCCGGGGACCAGTCACATTGGCCTTGCTCAGTTGGCTGACAGAATGCAACTGTGCCTCCTCTGTGTGTCTGCTTCTTCCCTCTGTACACAGCCCTCCCTCTGCTGCAAGACTCCGGCTGCTGTGCGATGGTCCAGTGTACACACTAACTACAGACTCTCATGCATATTAATAAGATCTCATGGACCATTCAGATTAGACAGTGATATAGAGGATATAATTGCTGACTATGACAGAAAACATCCCTCTTATTAACAAGTCAGTTGTTCTCAAACAAAAAACGTAATAAAACAAAAAACCGAAGTCAGTATCCCAATTGTTTTTATTTTTTGTTTTTAAAGGATTTTCCTGAGACTGCATGTAATCTCAGCTAGAAGAGATTATACAGTATGTAACTCAATGAGGATCAGACGAGGTTTAATTTATAAAAGAATCCAGTTGCTCAGAGACATGGACAGTGCCAGGCATAATCAACCACAGGCAGCACAGACTAACTCCCATTACGCTCAGCCAGTTTGAATTAATTCAGTGCGGGAGTCTATTTGACCTCTACACTAAAGTAATTCAAAAGTGCTTGGTGTTAGCGGTAAGCAATCTATGGCACACACCAGGCCAACATTGAAGTGGATAAACTCTGGGTTTAAAACAATTCACGTTAATCATATTTATTTAAGAGAACACGGCAGATCACTTATCTGAATAGGAGTGCACCCAAGATGGATGGATGGTGTCACTAAACCGTGGATTGCAGAGAAATTAAAACTGAATTGCAAAATGTACGCCCAAATAATTTACTTTAGTTCTTTCTCCACCCCCCCCCCCCCACCCCCCAAAGTATTACATCAAGATATTTAAGCCTAGTTTTTGCAACTAGATTTTCATTTTAACACAATTCCCTATTTAGCAAATTAACCCTAAAGAAATAGACAAGAGAAAACACAAACAAATAAATGGACGATACCAATGTTGTATGTTTGATACATTGTCAATTTGCTTTTTTAGATTTGCATCTATATTCTTTTTATTTTTATTCATGTGGATGACATTGCTGTCCTAATGTGTTTTACACCCCACCACCTATTGTTCCCGTAAGTTTATTTGTAATTGTCCTATTTATAGTTAAATCCCCTCTCATAATATTGTAAAGCGCTACGGAATCTGTTGGCGCTATATAAATGGCAATAATAATAATAATAATAATAATAATAATTTGACAAATTCGATCTTTTTAGAGAGACAGATTAAAACCAAAATAGATTGATGGATCTATGACGGATAGACAGACCCAAAGGCAGGAACCATAGAGAAAAAATGATGGTACAGGAAAATATAGACAGGCAGGTTGGATACAGAGTGATAAATAGAACAATAAATGGCGCAATAAACGGACAGATAGGGCACAGCGTAACGATACAAATATATCTGGTTGTACATTTTCACTGTAGGACAATTTACTTGTTCTTGCATATGACACATAGAACCAAATGCTTAGAATACAGTATTCTTAGTCTTGATTGTTACGAACCACTAAAGCAAGCAAGAAAATAAGAAGTAGATGGAGTAATAGCCAGAAAGACAGGACACAAAGATAAGATCAGATAAAGAGAGCCATATAGACAGACAGACAAATGTAGACAAGGCCATAAATAGATGGATTTGTGGAGCTAAAGACAGACAGGACTCAGAGACAAATATAGAATACAGACAGACATAAAGACAAATAGGACACAGAGGGATAGACAGACATATGGATGACAGATGTATTAATAAACAAATAAATGGAACACAGAGCAATAAACAGCTACACATGTAAATAAAATGATACATAGAGTGATAAATAGGAAGGATAGATATGCCATAGACAAAATATGAAGCAACAATGCAACTCTGGAGTCGAGTAAAACAAAAGAAAGCTTCTACAGAGTTGGACTTCGTTAATTATATAAGACCCCCATACACATGCCATTGCTATTTCTAGGAGAAAACCAGATTAATCTATGAAATTGGTAATTCCCCGGCTGTCTAGATTTACTCAATTCGATTCCCTTTTCCTTTACAACAAGACAATGCTGGGTCATACACATGGCCAGTTGGTTAGGTGTGATCATACATACAAGTTGACAAATACACAATTATGGTAATTCCAAATGTTTGGCCACAAGCAATATGGGACTCATTTTAGATTTTCATAGTAAGATGTTTTGCCTGTCCTACGTACAAGATAAAGACCCAAAGGGGTACTTCAAATTATAGATTGTGTTCTTCTTAAGAATATCAAAGGAAAGCATTGGAAAGTAAGGTATTATAACATTTGGATTTTGGAGGACAATGGAATACAATTTGTTATAGCCATCAAAACTTTCAGAAGGGTGGAATGCCTGAAGCAAAAGATAAAAATGAATAAAAACTCAATTAGTTCAAGTAGCCTGTTTTTCTTTCACGCAGAGGAATTAAAGGACGATGGGTATGTGCAACACTGACTGAGAAGGGAGAGATGAACAGGTTTCACTGAACATATTTTTGAGAACATAAAAATGGGGTAAGACCGTAACAGAGCCTCGGGACACAGGAGTATCTACGGATACAATAATGTTTCTCTAAAAATACTGCCAGGTTCAAAGGCATATTTGTTTTGGAGACAAACACGGAAAGTCATTCTCCCTCGGAATCCCTTAATTAAACCCACTTTTCCCCGAGTATATCTCTGTGGTGTGCTTGCTTGTCCTCTACAGATTTTGGCAGGTACAGTCATCTTCACATGTAGCTAATGAGATCACAGTAGATGGTTAATTAGGAGTTGCAGAGTACTAGGATCGGATCAGTGCGAGCGATAGAAGATACAGTAGGTTTATGTGCACTGACTCCTTGTGTACGATAATGATCTGAAACTCTCATCACAAACCAAGCAACTTTTCTTCCTAAATGGCTCCAATAAATATTAGAGGAGCAGATGGAGGTGCCAAACAGCTTCCACACACTTCGTGGCTTTCGACTCATCATGGCAGAGGTTTTTCTTACTAATTGGCTGTTTCTTGAAATGCTGTACAACAGGGCATGACAAAAACACCACAGGAATGTAAAATGGTAGCCATAAAATTGTCGTTTGTCACCCGTAGTGTGCACGGAGACACAGATTGTCTACTCATTTTGTTATAAGTGTTTATAAGTGATTTTATTCTGAAATACTGGTTTGCACTGCTTTAGGCCAAGACTCCTTTCATTCTCAGCTGCGGTAGCGGTACTCTTAATGGGTTAAGATGTAAATGATCTTTAATTGCTCAGAAGTAAATGTTTTCAACTGTACAGAGAACAGATCATAAGAGGGGAAATAGGAGGTATTATGGAAGCACCACAGGGGGAAAAATAGCAATGAACATTCTAATCGTTGGTGACCGATTATATTAAATATGTTTTGCAGTAATCTTAAAGGGACACTATAGTCACCAGAAAAACTACAGCTTATTGAATTTGTTCTGGTGAGTAGAATCATTACCTTCAGGCTTTGTGCTGTAAACACTGTCTTTTCAGAGAAAATGCAGGTTTTACATTACAGCCTAGTGATAACTTCACTGGCCACTCATCAGATGGCTGTTAGAGATCCTTCCTGGGTCATGGCTGCCTAAAATGCATCCAAACATTCAGTGTCTCCTCCCTCTGCATGCAGACACTGAACTTTCCTCATAGAGATTCATTGATTCAATTCATCTCTATGAGGAGATGCTGATTGGCCAGGGCTGTGTTTGAATCATGCTGGCTCTGCCCCTGATCTGCCTCTTTGTCAGCCTCAGCCAATCCTATGGGGAAGCACTGTGATTGGATAGAGCCACCACGTCTAATGATGTCAGCAGACTGCTTGTTTTTTTTTTAGGCAAACAGCATGCAGATCTACAGCTTCAGGCTTGAATACAGTAGATTTTGCTATATTTATGGAGGCATGAGGGGCCCAGGGGGGCTAGCTGGTGGTGTTAACACTATAGGGTCAGATATACATGTTTGTGTTCCTGACCCTATAGTGATCCTTTAAACTATTATTTAGCACAATCTAAAAACTACCAGATGAATTGACCAATTCATCAGCGCTTTCAAATCATAGTAAGTGTTCTTAAGGCTTTAAAGGTGGATAGATTATGAGGGATCAAACATCAATATTTAAATTACTCTAATCCTGCAACATTTTATACATGAGCATATATACACAGTTTTCTGGATTATTTTTATAAATTTGCCTTAATTTGAAATTCTTCTCTGAAACCCTGTAGAAAATCCTGTAAATTCATCTAGACTAGGTTATGCCAATAGGTGACTTTCCCGTTAATGTTGAACCACAAATACAAGGAAGCCCAGCAAGGCTACAGATGGCCAAAGGTTGTTGGGTGAATCATGGGAGCTGTAGTCTAGATATTTCCCTCTGGTTTTTCTTTCCACAAACTCTTGCGCAATAGTCCAATCCACCCAGCATCCTAAT
This sequence comes from Pelobates fuscus, assembly GCF_036172605.1. NCBI lineage: Eukaryota > Metazoa > Chordata > Amphibia > Anura > Pelobatidae > Pelobates > Pelobates fuscus. Next base: position 145,011,239 of record NC_086323.1, on the reverse strand, counting down.
TATCTTGTTTTAATTACCTTTCCAATTCTGTCCCCTGCCACTTCAATCTACTGATCCTGCTCATTACTATTAATTTGTTTATAATGAGCCAACTTATTCTGTAGGGCTGTACAATCAGTGAACAGAACATACGACTATATGTTCACGATACAAGTTTAGACCTATTAGAATGTACTGAGGTGCACTATTACAATTGCACTCCAGGTTAGTAGCCACAATCCATTCTATTAGCCATATGGATCCGCCTGATACATGGATTTATCCTAAAAGAAAGAAAGCACAGAACAGACTGGGGGCAAAATTTTACCCCCACCTCCTATACTGGAATGGTCATACGAATGGTCATGGGTGGAAGGTACAACTGCCCGGACACAGCTTTTAAGCAACAAGTAACTTACGTCACAATTAAATCAGCAGGTTGGGAATGTCCAAAGGCTGCTAGAGAATGTTTGGAAATTAAGTCCTAGTACAGCTGTGTGCCAAAGTTGGTCAATCCTACTACACACCAAAAAAAATATCCACAGAACATTAGCACAGAGCAACTCCTAAAAACAGCACTGTGCTATTTTATGACCTGTAAGTACACAAATGACTAATAGACTCACAGAAGAAGATCTTGTAATTTAATAGCTGGAAATATTATTGGTTAAGATCCTTCTAATTCCACCTGCAATTATAGGGGGGACTGTCGCACATCATACATGGACTGAAATGCAAGGGTAGGCAAACTTCAGCACTCCAGATGTTGCAGACTACAATATGGAATTAGTCCAAAACCTCTGTAGTGCCAAAGGTTGCCAATCCCTGGACTAGAGGTATGCACAAAAAGGGACATGTCATACCAGTCAACTTGGCATAAATATACCAAATGAGCTGTAGCGATGGCTGCAAATAGCTTCTCAGGCATAAGGTGGCTGTAGCATCGGATTAATCTGCCTGCCGGCTTTCCAAAATATTTCAGAATGCAAGGCTCAAGCAGCATAGGGCAAGGATACCGCTGATTGCGTAAGAGCAGTCAGCTGATGCTTAAGCGAATGGGTAGCTACTGATTCATAAAAAAAAAAAAAAAGCCTGAAATATTGCCACCATAACAACTTTATTTTTATGAAGTTGTTATGGTGCCCGGAGTATTCCTTTAAAAGCTCTACATTCATTTTATTTGCACAATTACCACATTACCAACATGTTCAACCAACATGTTGAGTACATAATTAATTTATTTCTCAAGAAAGAACAAATATAAAAGCATATCTTTTGCTCAATCGAGACATGGAAGTGTATAATTATCAAGGCATAAATCAAAGGAGCCATTATACATTTCTATGGAGACTGCTGAAGTGCTTAAAAAGTATCAATAAGTGAAAAATTCATTTCTTAAAACAGAACCGCGCAAAAACCATAGCACCTAAATATAATTTACTGCTGGCTCCATATTTGTCATTTGACTTCTATTTCAGGAGACAGACTGACCTATTGTAAGACCCAATTTCGTAGCCAAGGAAAAGAATATCCATAGAGTTCTGTAATCATTTTAAACTTGCATCTTGCAAAATTTCAGGTCTTGTGGTAAATTTACATCGCCCCATTTGCAGCTTCACAACATGTAGATTTAAAACGGTGTCTATTATAGTTAAGAATTGCAAATAAAGTCAACCCAAACACAATCAGGTTCTGGGAACTGCATGGGACTCTGCACTGGTAAATGTCGAGCTGGCGCTGTACGAAGGAGGACTTGAAATCAGATTTCATTAAGAACACATTGATAATAGAGTCACTTTAAGCAAGATGTACATTCACCGCTAAGGCCTAATGAGAGAACTTGACATGGCTTCAATACACTGATGGATTTAAAGGAGCTTTCACTTGTGTTCAAGTGAACTTTTAACCCGCTTCTCCTCTTAGGGAAAAAACGCCAGCCAGGAATTTTCAGCCCAATCTAATATCATTATTTTTGCCCGTATACTTTCAATCTTTGTAAGCTTTCACTAGAAGACAGTATATAGTGTTAAATGAGTCATTTAGTGGCAAAAGAATGGATGTTTGTTGAGCGGTTAAAACCTTTCACTATTGTTCAGCTTAATGCAACACTAATGCAATTACTAACTGCATTTGGGCACATGTGAAAGCACAGCAGCTGATTCTACCCAATGAATCTTCCTTTAGTGAGTTACATGGAGAGAGCACAACGGATGAAGAGGTAAGAGTGACAGAGAGCAAGGGAAAGGATAAAAAGAGAAAGATCATTAGACAGAACAAGAATAAAGTATGCAGGAGAATGGAGGTTTGATCTAAAGATAGAGGGGAATGGAGGGATTGGGGGGGGGGGGGGGGGCGCAAGAGCCTTTGGGCTTTTATTCACTAGACTGGGAATTGTGAGGAAAAGATTTTATGCCAAAATAGGCCATATTAGAACATTTTCCCAACTCAGTGTTTTCCGTTTGGCTACTATGGCTTACAAAATTTGCTACCCTCTTCTAAATTCTCCGCCATTTCTAACCCTGAACAATATAGCACTCAGACAATGCAGTGGTCCCTGTGAGAAGCAGACGTGGGTAAATCAGTAAGAAACTGTGGTTAGGATAATGGAGATGCAGTAATGAGAAACTATTCAGGTCACAACAGGAATAAGAAGACTAGATCACTACCAATGCAAGAAGCATGCTGTGGTTATGGTGCTACCTGCAGAGTACTGTTAACTGATAAGGTCACCACACAGCTCGCTATAATGCAGTTTGTATTGGGTTAAAAAAACAACAACAAAACATGGGGGGAGGGGGAACGGGGGGGGAATATTCAGTTAAAAAGGCTTAAAACCAACTAGACAATCTTTGGCCAAATTGGACAATTTAGTAATAAATACCCTTTAAGCTGCCAGCACAACGCAAATCCCTGTTTAGCCAATATACCCCTGTATGTAAAAACCACACACAGGTGTAATACGGCTAATCCTGCGGCAGCTGACAACAAAGGACAAGGAAGATCACAGCGGGAGTAAATTTATTTACTTTGGAGAAATTAAAATCGGAGCTTAGGTCTGGTAGAAAAAAAAAGTCAGCTGTCACTCATCCCTACGGGGAGCCAATGGCATATGCTTGCCATTTCCAGGATGGATTTTATATTGAGCCGCAAAAGAAAAGGCACATATTAAATATGCTTTCAATATACTAACAGCAAATTAAACACTACTCACACTATTAAATCTAATAAAGTGGCTCTCTTTTTTTGTTTTTTTATTGTCCCCCGCAAAGCTATTTGTCTTTCTATTCCCCCTGTGTTTTTTGGCACAGGTTCCCTTTAACAAGCTCTTTGTTTTTTTGAACTGGATCTTCGTCCCATCAGCACCATGTTCAGAAGCCGGGCTGTGATGTACTGTCACTGCCTTCTTCTGCCTTTCCCTTTTTTCTGATCTTGCAAATTATTGTATGAAAACTATGCAAACACTCACGGCGCATGTCCAAGAAGCATAAAGCAAATAATTGTACGAATGAGGTTGGGGGGAGGAAAAAGGGCAGATTGCGAGATTCTAGATGAGGGACAAAATGGGCAGGTAACTTCTGGGAAAGTGAGAACTGACAAAGTGTAGTTTACCTTAAAGAAGCACTATAGAGTCAGGAACACAAACATGTTTTACTGACCCTATAGTGTTAAAACCACCATCTAGCCCCCCCAACCCCTCTTGCTTCCCTAAATATAGTGAAATCTTACTTGTATTCAAGTCTGCAGCTCCTGGCTGCAGTTTTCCTGTGAACTGCCTATGTCTGCTGACATCATCAAAAGTGGTGGTCCGAGCCAATCACAGTGCTTCCCCATAGGATTGGCTGAGACTGTCAAGGAGGCAGAGCCAGCACAAGTAGCACACAGCCCTGGCCAATCAGCATACCCTCAGAGATGAATTGAATCAATGCAACTATATGAGGAAAATTCAGTATCTGCATGCAAAGGGTGGAGACACTGAATGGCAGTGCTGCTCACTGTGCATGACTGTCTCAGGAAGCACCTCTAGCAGCCATCTAAGGAATGGCCAGTGGAGTTATCACTAGGCTGTAATGTAAACACTGCATTTTCTCTGAAAAGACAGTGTTTACAGCAAAAAGCCTGAACGGAATGATTCTACTCACCAGAACAAATGCAATAAGCTGTAGTTGTTCTGGTGACTATAGTGTCCCTTTTTAACTCCACCCTTGGTCAAGATTTGTCACGCTTAGGAAAAATAAATAAGACAAAGTCTATTCTATTTTACAAGAAAAAGATCAGACATGAAGAGAATAAGAACAGATTCAGAGCGAGGAGGAGAAGAGGTAACAATTGGAGAAAGGTAAGTTTGGAGTGACAACACTGATATAAATATAATACATAGTATACAAAAACAAGCAAACAATTATATTAACAACCAATATAAAGAAGCAAAGAATGCTTTTTTACTTCATTTTATTAGTATCTTTCTCAATGGATAAAGTTCTGAAAGAGGTCAGACAGCAGATGGGATGGAATCTCTGAAATCTAAAATTTGGTGATATTGCCCTCGATGTCCAAATACATTTGTGACCTCTGGTTTATAAGACTTTTTAATTTTGTCTATTCAGCTATTAATATAACCGTTTCCAAACATCATTGTTGCATGACTTATACAATTTTCTCTCCTTTCCATCTGTGATTTAGAATATATCTACATACACCGCTTCAGGCATTGGTGGGTCCACTGGTTATTGTTACAACAGCAATGAAGTGTACATGCTCTTTAACAACGATGCATAAATCAAAAGTATATAATATTCAATCACATACACAATTTGTGGGCGTGGCACTGAAAAGTGCTTATTAGTGTTTATTGACAAAAGGAAGTTCATTCGTTGAATTGGTGACATCAGGGGTTTCACAAACCATGCCTGGAACTCGGCTTCCCTCGCCAGTTGGTAAACTGTAATTCGTTTTAGTGATTGGTAAAATAAATAAATGAATTCATTTCTAGCCTGTAAGGCATCTTTTAACCCCTTAAGGACACAGGTCATGATTCCCTTTTATTCCAGAAGTTTGGTCCTTAAGGGGTTAAACAAGGCATGGCTTAATTTCAAGAATAAATACTTCTAGTTAAATAATTTCAGAAGCATATTATTTTTGTATAAGCAATGTTTTACTTTGCAGTGCTGGCGAAGATAGGGTCATTAACGAAGAGCTGTATTTTTGCCCAGTCCAATGTTTCTCAGAGAAGAGTACTGGAGATATGGGTTAATGAACAGCAATTTCCTCACTCAACCAATCCTATAAAGTGGCATTAGATGTGTTTGTCATTGTTATGCTGTGTGTGATGACACCAAACGTGGAGACCTTTGGCCATTGAAGGAGGAAGTGCGATCAAGTGGCTGTTTGTCTGAAAGCCACAAGAGGAGGTGGGTTTTAGTCAAAATGCAAACATTGCCATTTCTCAGAAACAGCAATGTTTTACATTGCAAGAAAAAAAAAAAAAAAGAGAACCGCATCAATGTAACAGAATTACTACAGAAATATGTATTTGTCCTCCGGGAGGCATAACCACCTAGCAAAGCTAGTGGGTATGCGGCAGCCTCCCGGAGTCAAATGCCAGAGCTGAAAAGGCTCGCGCTGTGCATCTGCACAGCAACAGCCTTTCAGCCAATCAGGTAATCAGGAGAGCCGTGCTGAGCGCGGGATTCCTGATTACCTCAGATTTTTAAAATGGCATCATTGATGGAGGACTCTATTTCTGTGTCTGCCACAGATTTAGTGGATGCCTCTCTAAAGGCAGCCCCATCAATGTTAGAAAGCTCCATAAAAGAGCTTTCCTTGCCAGGGAACTTTCCTCTTCATCATCTGAGGAGGATTTGGTCCCAGTTTTAAATAAAAAACATAAAGGAAGACAGCTGGTCTCTTCCGCCAGTTCCTCGTCTGAGGAAAACTTCTCCGCTTCTCCTTCCCCTCATACTCGTTTGAGTAAAAGAAAATTTAAGGGGACAGGACCCCAAAAAAGGAATAGTGTGTTTCCCTCGTTTGAGCACCAGAAACACCTTCCAGAGGAAAAGTGCAAATCTCGTTGGAGGTTAGATAGTCCCTCTCCTTCCTCTTCTAGAGCGTTCGCTCACTCTTCCTCCCAAAGCCGTCCCAGTTCCAGATACGGCTCTCCAGAAATAGACTGGGAATCCGAGGAAGTGGTTCGTTCAGCGGCTTCCACTGAGAGAGGGAAGCTAAGCAACGTTCAGATGGCCAGAGTAAGTCTCCTAGGAAAGACTCTCCCATCAAAATTATTTCACTCCAGATGGGCTATGGAGCACGACTCTGAGGTTAGAGATTTTGCTAAACTAGCCTTCAGATCCCCCTTGGTTAAGGAAGATGACCTTCTCCTCAGGAACCACATCGGTATCCCGGACATTCAGGCTTTAATGGCCCCAGAGGTAGACCCTGCGCTGTTATCCATCACAGGGAGCAGCGTATCCTCTGATCCCACAGACCAGACTTTTCGCAATATACAGTTTAAAATTGCTGATGCTGTGGGCCCACTATTACTGATGCTGGATAAGGCAGAAAAGGAAGGCAATGTCCAGAAACCTTCCACTTCATCTCTGTTAGCATCTAAGATGGCCCTTTTAAAAGCGTCTGGCAGGGCAGTGCTAATTATCGGCCAAGCCTTTAATTATATATCGAACATCCGCAGATCACGCTACTCCATGCAGCTGGTCTGTCCGACCTAGCCCCCAAATCGCATGAGTTCCCAAATTTGGAGGATTCTCACCTATTCGGTCCCTCGTTCATTCAGGAGGTTAAAGGCCGTTACAAGGCAAGGAGATCCTTTTCAGAGCTCAAGAAGACTGTCCCTGGCTACAAAAAGCCCTTTCGGACAGAGGGTCGCCCCTATAGGGCTGCAGGAGCGTCCCGAGAAGCCTCTCACCAGGCCCAGTACCGCCACTACAGTGGAAGACATAAGCTCCCAGGCGGTGGCAGAGGAGCGCATTCCAGAGGCGGTTCAGCTTCCAAAAGAAAACCCATGCATTCAAGTAAGTGTGCCTCCTCATATGCCACTAAATTGGAAGGATATTTCCTCAGACAAATGGGTCCTAAAGATTTTTCAAAGGGGTTAACAACTCCCCCTTTTAAGGTTCCCAGTCCAGAAGTTTGCACCCCTCAGAGAGGTGAACCCAGTGCTAGATGCCTCCCTTTCCTTAGCTTTAAGTCAAGGGAAAATAGAGTTGGCAGACACGTCTATTACAGGATGGGTCAGCCCATTGTTCCCAATACCAAAGTCAGACGGTTCCTGGAGACCGGTCCTAAACGTGAGGCCTCTGAACGCTTTCATCAAAAGGAAAAGGTTCAGGATGGAGGGTTTATCAGATCTTCCAGGCTTAGTACAGAAAGCCTTTTTCTGCATAAAGTTAGACCTAAAAGATGCCTTCCATTCAGTCCCCATAGCCAAGAAACACAGGCGTTTTCTCAGGTTTCAGTGGAAAGGGAAAGTGTGGCAGTGGACCGTTTTGGTGTTTGGCCTATCCAACGCACCATACACATTCTCCAGAATTATGAAATCAGTGATAGCTCATGTCAGACTAAAAGGTTTCATGTGTCTATACTATCTAGACGACATCCTGCTCATGCATCCAGATGGGGAAGCCCTTGCTTCTCAAAGGGATTACCTTGCTTCCCTTTTACAAGACCTAGGATTTGTAGTAAACCTACAGAAATCAGTCCTAATTCCCACTCAAAGCATCCTCTTTCTGGGTTTCATACTGAACACCAGGACTATGTCTCTTGGAATCCCTCAAGACAAATGGGACAAACTACTGGTACATCTCAACTCATCTCTCAGGCACCAGAGTTGGTCCTTGAGAGACCTAGCAAAGATTATCGGGAAATGAATAGCTTTAACACCAGCATACAACAATTCCCCCTTACTTTGCAGAAGAAGTCAGCTGTTTTTAGGGAACCGACTAAGACAGGGTGGCCATTGGGAATCAAAATTTGTTCTCCCCAAGAAGGTCAGAGAAGAACTGAAGTCCATTCTGGAGTTAGAAATTCCACTTCCTCGTCCACTGTTAGAGCAGCCTGCGACAGTCACTCTGATGTCAGATGCCTCAAGTCACGGTTGGGGTGCGTTTACATCCCAGAACGCCATAAGGGGAATCTGGTCAGACCAAGAGAGTCACCTCCATATAAACATTTTGGAGTTACGAGCTATAAAATTAGCTCTCAAGGGCCTAGTTCCTCTAAACCAGTCACCGGTTGGTAAAAGTCCATTCGGACAACAGGACAGCGGTGGCTTATATAAACCACAGAGGGGGTACAAGAGCAAGGGGTCTTTGCTTAGAGGCTCTAGATCTTTGGTCCTGGGCCTTAGCAAACAACGTTCAGGTCTTCGCAGAATATGTTCCGGGAGAGGCGAACGAGCTTGCAGACTCTCTCTCTCGCCAAAGTCTGTCCCTGGCAACGATTCAATTAAAGATTGCTCTTTTCCAACGGATAGAAAGCAATTTTGGCCAGAGACAGGTAGATCTGTTTGCATCCCAAACATCTGCTCAAACCCCCAGGTTCGTCTCCCGAACCTGGACAAAGGGAGCTTGGAAAATGGACGCAATGTCTTTCCAATGGACGGATGTTCCAGACCCTTATGCTTTCCCCCCTCCATCTTTACTGATGAAAGTGCTGGAGAAGATCTGCAGGGACAGGGTGCAGAGCTTAGTTCTCGTTTATCCAGTATGGACCTCCAGACCCTGGTATCCCTTGATCCATCAGTTAGTCAAGGGAACCAAGATCCCATTAGGCATGACAGTGGACTGCTTTCAGGGAACCAGCGATCTTCTGCTCAAGCTCCCGCAGCTAATGTGGATCGCAGCCCTGGTAGGCTGTTAACACATCCCCTTTTATCGGATCAGGTCTTGGATATTATTAACTCATCTTTAAGACGTAGAACTAGGGTAAGATATAGAAAGATGATCGAGGAATTCAAAGAATGGGAGGTTTCTTTTCTGTCTAACACACAAGGATCTGATACCATTCCTTTGGCGTTAGAATTTCTTACCCCTAAGTTCCATTCTGGTTTATCTGTCAGTTCAATCAAGACCTACGGATCTGCCTTAAACTTCCTGATCCCCAACCTTACTCAGGATGCCCTGTATTTGAGATTACTAAAAGGGTTAGCCGTCTGCCGCCCATATACCCCACGCTACACATCTACTTGGGATGTAGATGTCTTATTAAATTTCCTTAAGTCTTTGGATAATGCTAAAATTGATTTAAGATGGACTGCTATTAAGTTGGCTTCTCTGCTGTCCTTGGCCCTGGCAGCTAGAGGAGCAGAGTTAACTCAAATCCATATTTCAGAACCTTGGTTGTCCAGGACCCTGGGAGGTTTCCATATTATACTAAAAGGCAGACAAAAAACATCCCATTTTTCTCCTGGTCCGGTAGAACTGGACTTGGTCCAAGATTCTTCTGATCCAGGCTTATGTTTAGTCAGTTTGTTACAATTGTACCTTCAACTTTCTGCTGTATTTAGAAATGATATCAGTCAATTATTCATTACATCAAGAAATCCCTTTCGTCCAGCCAAGGTTAATACAATGAGAGGCTGGATACTTTCCGCCATGTCTACGGCTGGAATTGATGTTTCAGTGTTCAAAAGCCATTCAATTAGGGGAGCCTCGGCTACTAAAGCAGCAGGAAAGGGCCTTCCTCTCCCTACTATCTTAAAAGCTGCAAGATGGTTGTCCAGTAAAACCTTTGTTATATTTTACTGGAGGCCATCAGAAGTTGAACGCCTTCAGTTTCTTAGGACCACCACCAGGTGTGTGCTATTCTACCCACTAGCTTTGCTAGGTGGTTATGCCTCCCGGAGGACAAATCAGAGTTTGCAGGAATCTATGATCTGCAAACTTTCTTTGTCTTAGGGATGAGCATAACCACCTAGCAATAGCGCCCGTCCCACCCTCCTCCAAGTTAAGAGTTTTGCCTGCTGGTGGTAGTTTGCTTTCTAAAACATAAGGTTATCTGGTGCTTATTCAACATTTGATAACCGTTCTCTGTTTTGTTTTTTACAGACTATAGCCGTACTCCAAGACCGGACCAACAAACCAAAGATCCACCTAAATAGGAGAAGTGGATGCAAGTAGTCTCGTCGGTTCAATATTCGCATGGACTCCCTGCATAAAGAATATGTTTGCTGAGACTTGTTTCAACATTTCTCTTCTCTTTTATTGAACCTATTTCGTTGCAATTTGTTGAATGTTTCCACTATTCTTTTGTTACTCTCCTTTGGCATACATTGTTGCCTTGTTTTTCAGTTCAGCTGTTTTATACAAAGTTTCAAGTCTATCTTGTATGTCTTCATGATTTATTAAATATTTTCTTGTTCCCCTGTACTATTGGCATCTTGAACTGTTTTATTTGTGTTTAGACGTTTAATATATTCCCGTACACTGTCGGAAATATTTATCCTTAGTACTTCGTGGGATGTGCTAACCATCCGCAGTTTCCCAATTTTAAAAATCTGAGGTAATCAGGAATCCCGCGCTCAGCACGGCTCTCCTGATTACCTGATTGGCTGAAAGGCTGTTGCTGTGCAGATGCACAGTGCAAGCCTTTTCAGCTCTGGCATTTGACTCCGGGAGGCTGCCGCATACCCACTAGCTTTGCTAGGTGGTTATGCTCATCCCTAAGACAAAGAAAGTTTGCAGATCATAGATTCCTGCAAACTCTGATACTGCAAGCACCATAACCACTGCAGTGCATCTTCCCCAATTGCAACAGTTTGATTTCTTACTTGGGTCCACCAGACACGGCCCCTGCCTGGTCTACATCTCAGTGAGAGCCTGAATCTCCCAGATCAGCTGGTCACTCTCAGCCAATGATCTAAGCCCTGCATTGCAGGGCTTAGCTCAGAGAAGAAATTTAATGGGAGACAGATTTAACCCCTTAAGGACCGAACTTCTGGAATAAAAGGGAATCATGACATGTCACACATGTCATGTGTCCTTAAGGGGTTAAATTAAATCACCCGTGAGCTCATGAGCTATTATTACATAATCAACCTTAAATTTTGTATCCAAATCACCCCATGATTGGTGGATACAGTGATTTACTGCAGATAGGCAATCCTTTCTACTCCAAATACTATAACTCATAAGGCTCTGACGTGATGGGAGATGTAGTCTGTAATACCTGGTATGGCAGTAGTTTTGTTCCTCTGATCAATTGTAACATACACTACACGTTTTAAAATAGGGGCCCAAATCCACTATATATTTAAAATAAACTAAAAAATTTTTTTTCAAAAATAACGTTTAACAGTCAGCCGCTTTCTCATATTCTTGGATCTGTATGTTTTGTACAGTTTATTTTTACTGTGCCATTACCTTCCGCTCCGTGGCAAAAACAGCCGCAGCTAACTAGCAAATTTTAATGTTCTGCTGAAATCTTGCAAAGATATCTTTTGTTATTTTTTTTTTTATTTCTTACTCTTCCTCAAGTCAGGGCATGTCATTGATGGGATCTAATTAATGTTTAATATATGCACCTTTTTCTGTAGCACAACTAACGAGTAAAACTGAATGTAATGATGTAATCTAACTTGTCAAAAAACAAGAAGAGATTCGATGCTCGTGACAGACGGTAGGACAGTGTCATGGGACCTGGGGTGCGATGTCATCCTCTAATTAACTAAGTGTTCCTTTAAACTGTCAAAGTCAGCTAGGAGCCTCATCCCCATGTCCTATTAATATTCATTTTCTTCAGCTGGAAGGTCTGATATCAATCCCAGAGGTTCAAGACGAACAAGTGTCCCCCTACACGCCACTTCTGGCCCAGTAGCTTCATTACCCATTGATCAGGACATGGCAAATGGACAATTTGGACTCAGATAAACCACAGTTATGCTCAATACTCCCAGGGAGTGCATTGATTTTCACATTATTAAGGAAGATGTCCCGCTGAAAGGATAATTATTTACTTTCCTGTTGCAACAGATGCAGATTTTATCCATGTATAAAAATGCCTTAGTTGGAATAAAATCAGACATTTATAACAAAGCAAAACATAGCATTTGAATATTTCCAGCAAAGGAAGATTTTACAGTGAAGGGCCACTAGATTAGGAAAGCCAGCAAAGAGTTGCCAAAGTCTCAATATACAAAGAAAGAAGACACGGTCTGAACATTTAAGAGTAGTTTGACTGAACATGGAATGGAGACGATGCATGATCTAAGCATGGGGTTGTGGTATAATTATTGTTGACACATGTGGTGGTTGGACCATCTCGGAAGACCTTTTGTGGGATTTTCATGAAAGAGGAGGCGGTGAAAGAAGACTGGCAGCACCCACTAGTTTCGACCAAAAATGGGGCATTGAGTAAGAATGTCTAGCGAGTGACAGTATTTTGGGGCTATTCACATGAGGTCAGAGAATCAGGGAATCGCTAGACTATTTCTAGATGAAATACCACAAATACACAATTTACAATCTAGCAAGCAATGGTAGAAGCCTCCACCTACAGATTTCCAAAAAAAGCAATAAATCAGAATTTGTTAATTGCTACAACCACAATTTACAGCAGAGGTGTGCAGAAGACCATCTCTGAGTGCACATCATGTCAAATCATGGAGTGATCTTATTTAATTTATGTTTATTAGCCCATCCTCTCCAAGTGTGCATCATGTCACTTATTGGGGTGCACTGATCAATACTGCCTACGGTTGATTGTACAGGTTTGTTGTTTTTTTAATGGCGTTTCTATGTGTGTTGGGTGTTCATTTTTACAAATTAGATCCCTTAACAATATATAAGCAGAATTGATGCAGACTACATAAATCCCTTTATGGCCACAGTCCAAATGGCTACTTCCTGCAGGTTGAATGTATCATGTTACATAGTGTGACATAATTGACTTAAATTAACTCCAATGACCTGCACTGTGTAAATCAAACAGCACCACTGGGATGGGGTGGGATGGAAGGCATGACATTGCCCAAAATAGCTACAGGATCTGCATAACGTTATGGAGACATAAAGGACCAAAATCCTGAATCCTAAGGTTTCAGCCATGATAAGAGCTATATGTCTGTACACAGATAGCAGGTTGATATATTGAAACAGAACTGGCCAGATGTAGATGACAGGCAGAACGATACAAAAAATAAAAAAAAAGACGAACAGGTGAAAGTAGATACAAAATGGATGGCTATAGATTGAAAGACACAAACTGACAGAACGACCGAGAAACACAGACAAATTGATTGACAGACTGAGGTGGAAAGAAAGAGATTAACATGGATACAAAAATGACTGGATATAGACTGATAGACAGAGAGACACAGATATAGAAAGAAGACACATGGTTGTATAGATAAAAATCTAGATATGAATGCGTTTACTTTTTATTACCTTATTAAGCAGCTGTATGTCCTGAATCTTGAGATGGGTGAAAAGAGCACAGCATATTTTATCTGTTATGCGTACGCTGTATGATAATATCTGCTTAATAGGACAATTTCCCTCTTTGATGAAAACTGTCAAGTTTCCTGGTACAATGTGAGAGCCCCTTTAAACTGCCAGACTACAAAATGTTGAATATGTTGACTCCAAATGTCTACAGGGAACATATGTTATGGATCAAAGGACACACTGATTAATCCAACAGAGACACGCGTCTGTCACTTCGGTCATGCCACAATACACCAGCCACAATTACTGAGCAAGCGTGTGAAATGCAACTGAGAGAGCGTTCCAATGAAGCTAACATTTCTGTCTACTAAATGAAACACTTTATTGTTCTGTAATTGAATGTTGCATACATTGTTTGTATCACATAATGTTAAATGGAATAGTCAAGATAATTTAGCTCTGGTAGAACCAGTGCTGGTGTATTTGGTACCGAGTGGTTGCTATATCCAAGATACTTTATCGTTTGGCATGATGACTGCAAAATGCATAGGTATGTATAAATTGTTTTGTGTAATATAGTTTAACCTATCATTAATCAAGTATTAAAGGAAAACACCAAGTGCCTTGACACCATTTAAGAATGACTTTACAACTTGCCACGGTCCTGCCAGGTGCCCATCATCGCCTAAAGTGGTTAAAGTGATCATTCAAAGTGAAGTTGGAATTTAAGGCCAAAGTAGCCAAACTGAAAGCATAGCTGACTTGGAGACTTATTCCAGTTCAGCTGTTTTGACCTTAAAGGGATACTATAGTCACCAGATTAACTACAGCGTATTGTATTTGTTCTTGTGAGTATAAGCAGGGATTTTGCAGTAAACACAGTCTTTTCAGAGAAATTGTATTGTTGACATTACAGCCAAGGGATACTTCCACTGGCCACTACTCCGATGGCGGCTAGATTTGCTTCCTGGGGGACTGTCTTTCAAAGGACACTGACATTCAGTGTCTCCACCTTCTGCATGGAGATACTGAACTTTCCTCAAAGAGATGCATTGATTCAATTCATCTATTTGGGGTGATGCTGATTGGCCAGGGCTGTGTTAGACTTGTGCTGGCTCTGCCCCTGATCTGTCTCCTTAACAAGCTCAGCCAATGGGAAAGCATTGTGATTGGCTCAGAACACAACTTCTGATGATGTCAGCTAAGCAGGCAGGTCAGAGGCAAAGCCTGTAGCAGCAGATTGGAATTAAGGTTTTGCTATATTTAGGGGTGCAAGGGGGTGCCAGGTGGACTAGATGGTGTTTTTAAGACTATAGGGTTAGGAATACATTTGTGTTCCTGACCCTATTGTATTCCTTTAAAAGTGAAATTCACACTGAATTCTCATGTTGGTGAATAACCCTGATTATTGTATTTGACCATATGGGCCTTTTACCAGAAAAGTGCAATATCAATATATGACTAGGCCAAATCCAAGTGACTGTTAAATATATCCCACTTATTTTATTATGTTCTCGTTTATAGTATGTCTAATTTAAATGTATCTTGTCATTTTTCAAGATGTTTCACCATCATTTCCCCCTAAAACATGCATTTGTTTTTGTGTACCTTTTGTGAAAAAATCATAATGGGACAGTCTACTGCCTACAATTTTTATAATTGACTGTCACTTATTCCTGCTGTGACATTTTCCTTTGTTTTGTTTTTTCAAACCAAGAAGACACTTGCCATGTATAATTTTGCTTCCACATTTCAATCATTTTTCTCCCAGAATATTAGGAAAGATCTATATTTTTTTTTCATTGGTCAACAAAAAAGTGAAATGTAATAGTTATGGTTTTTTTTTTTGTGCTATTCTAGGAATTTTGAAGAACTGACAAATATTAGTTTGTTTCAATTTAATTTACTACTGAAAATTCCCATGTTAGTGAATAAGCTGTAGCGACAACATTGTAACCAAAGCATCTTTTTGCAAAGCAGAATATGAATAAATTGCTCTTTTTCCCCCATTTTTATTTAGAGACATGCATACAAGCTTTACCAACATGTTCATTCATAACGCGTTTAGAAAAGCCTGAACTATTTTAAATGTTTACATATTAAATCTTGTATTGAAAACACTTCAACCATCATTCATTTGTACTGCTAGCATAAAATATACATTTTATAAATTGGGAATTAACACATCTAAACAAGAATGATATAATTATAATTATATATTATAATTCCCGATAATTACGAGGATTAGTGGGTCATTTCTTCAGTTGTTCGGTCCTGTGTTGCAATGTCACATGTCATATTGTTCCCATGGGGCCCAGACTTTGTGAAATGTGGGTAAAATTTTCCTGACCTGCACTGTCAGCTTGTCCATTAAATAATCATCTTTTATGTAAGTCATAACGTGTTGTATAAACAGTGTCTCTGGTTTTAGCCAGTAAGGTGCCAGAGCCCTACGTGTCGCTACGTTTACCATATTAAGGAGATTTTGTTCCTTTGTGGTCATTCCTTCTGTAAGTCAGGAAAACAGGCATGCCCAGGGAATCAAATACATAGGTCTGTTGAAGATTTTACTCTAGATTCCTAGAGTAACAACCTTTTTTTAATACTCCGCTGCCCTGCGGGCAAGACCACCACTATGAGCTCAAGTGGTGATATAACCTAGAAATCAACTTTGTCTGGGTAGTTTCTTAAAGACAGTTTCTTATAAAAGGTTTGAAGTGTATTCTCATAAAAGGTTAGGAGTGTATCGGCAGCCTGTGCAAGTTCTTCTTGTTTGCCAAAATCTTGAATCTGGAGCTATCTGAAGTAGCCTCCACGGTTAAGTTCACTAGTCTTTATCTCCTGAAAGGTTTTGATTTCTTTCTCTATAAATAAATGTATCTAGCCCTCATACCCAGTAAAAATACTCTGTTGCTTAGTAGGGGTGTCATCGGAGATCCCATATTTCTGACCACTGCCTTGAGTGAGCCACATCCTCCTGAGTCAGTTTTCCTACTATTGGACAAGTTTTGTGTTGCTGCTCTGCCTTTCTCATGGCTTTTTTGAGGTCTGACATAAGTTTAATTTTCTTTTTTTTTTTCTGTATGTAGCCTCTTTAATGAAGTGCCCCTTAAATACAGTTTTGTGTGCAGCCCATAGAGTGGTCAACGTTCTATTTGGTGTTAGATTTTTATTAAATATTCTTGTATTATTTTTCTGGTGTTTTCTACCAGATTATTATGTTTTAGTAAAATTTCAACTCTCAGGTTTCTCAGAGGGACAGCCACGCCCATGGAGTGAGGAGTTCAATAATAGTGGGCAATGATAACAGGGCTCTGGAAGGGATGGGTATAGGGATTAGCTTTTGTTACACAGATTTTCTTAAACGCTTTAACTTCTGGAAGAGTTAAACATATATTACTTGCCTACTCTAAAGGGTTGATAGACTTTAAGACTGCTCAAGTTTTCTATCCACGGCTAGCCTTGCATAATTTATCAGACACCTGTCAGGCAGACACATCCTTCAGTCCAACTCTGACATTTGTAAGGTTGCAAATAGCAGTTAAACAGCACCTATCAACAAACTGGCATTTTGGGAGTTCGGTATAAAAATATAAGGGACGAACGGAGAAGGGAGCATTGAGATTAACTACTTCCCTTGGGTCATATGCAAGAGATGAAATTCCAGAATGGTAGGAAATATTACTGCACCTTTCCTCATCAAAGTCCCAGGTTAACATTCTCAGTTTGTACAAAATGTTCTCTGCCAGGAAAGACTAGAATTTGTCACACACAAAAAAAAGAAAATAAATGGTAATTACTGTACAAGTGTACATAGTTTCCTTCTTTTTGGCAGATATTTTCAAGGCATGCAGCCATATACCCCTAAGGGTAGATTAGATGGTATCTGTGAATGAGATCATGGGGCTATTTCATAATCACAGTGGAATTAGTCACAAATACTGAAACTCTAATTGGTGATTAATTGAGGACAGAAGTCAAGAAAAGAAAGTTATGAGCAATTTATCAACATTTGATTCAGCCACCTGTAGGGGGAGCACTTGTGGACACAAGTGGATTTGCCATATTTATAATCTTTTACCTCTGTATTGATAGGTGAAGACTATAAATCCAAAATTAAACTATTACAAAAAAAAATTAAAAAGTTAACTACGCACTTGCTAGTACTCATTAACCAGTGGCTTATGATAAATTAGCTTCATATTTTTCCATTTTAATAAAACAACTGCTCAATCGGAAAAATAAAATCACCAAATCATACGAATTGGAAAGATTATCTCCCTTTGCTAAACTGACCAATAATTTTCAAGTAATTTTTTAAATCATAATTTTTAGTTTTAAGTGAATGCTTCTTTCACAGGACAATAGGACAACAACATATCAAATGAAAATAAATGCTGTTGATACAGAATACGACTAAAGGACAAAGCTGGGAATCACTGTGTGATTATCCAGTGCACTGTGATTTGCTTTAATCTCCCCATTTTTGTTGCATGGTTTTATTGCTTGTTATATCACTATCCAACACCAACAATGAACAAGGAGACCATTCACAGCCAATACAAATAGGCACCATTTGGCCTCTTCTGCCGGGGGCTATAAAAACAGCTGACAGGCTTTTAAAGTATATACACACATGACACTAGCCTAGTCAAAACACCAATACATCTCAGTGGGCTATTAAACTTTGATTTAAAAAAAAAAAAAGACACCTTTATTTTTTTTTTTTTTTTTTTTAAACAGAAAATATCTACAGAAATTAGATTGTAAGATTACACACTATGACATGTGAATTATGCAATAAAGCTAAAGGGACAAATTATTGTAAACATTTTGGAGAATTTAGTTTGAAAACTGCTGGACGTTTAAGTATGAGAACCGGTCACGCACAGGGTTCTAAGTCAGTATATACCTATGATCGGTTTTAGTTTATATAAATGGACAGCTGAATGTCTGCATTCTTCAGTAGCTCTCATTGTTTTGTATGAGGGAAGTAAAGAACATGTTTGTTGAGTGACAAATGCACAGTACTACTCGCATGGATTTTAATGGAAATTAAGGATTGGAAGGGAGATGAAAGATTTTTCCCTCGCAATAGCAACAGTCACCTCCCACTGCAATCTAAGGTATAAGCATAATTATAGGTCATTGAGATTCAGCCTTCGCAATGAAAACAAAATTAGCGTGGTTGGAGCAGGTGAAGTAAAAGAAGCACTTAGCTGTCTCCAATAAACCATTTATTCCCTTGCTAATAAAAAAAAAACAGTTATTAACTCCTTCATTAGCAAACACATTAACCCACTCTGGGACTAACAGCCTCCTGCTTTTAGGAGACGAGCTGCCTCCAACGTGCTATAAAAAAAAAAACGTTCTAACAAACCAAAAAAAGGTTTGATGTTCCTTCTGTAAAATACCCAGTGGGGGGATTACTGTCACCTACTCTTCGATAGAGCTCGACTTAAAAGTACTGTAAAAGGACACAATGTGTACTGATGTGGTGCATTGGACTCAAGTCGTACAGTTTTAGCCATAAGAAAGGCTGTCATATTAGTAATTTAAGAACAGACACATTTGTATAACCTGCATCACGTGTGTATATATTATAGGTGCTGCTCCTCTTAAAGGGATTCTCTAGTGCAAGAATGTCAAACTCGTGGCCCACAATGAATATCTTTGCAGCCCAGCAAGCCACGAGTTTGCCATGCTTACTTGTTAATGCAGAGTAGACACCTGCTCTCCCCACATTGCAGGTGCCTACTCTGCTAAAATTTACCTGGCCAGGGGGAGAGAATGCTGGTGGCAGCGAGGGAGCTCAGTCTGTTCTTCCTGCTCCTTCGTGCGCGCCCTCTGTAGCGATGCCGGGTGCCGGAATGTGACGTCATCACCGCGTGTGTGAGGGAGGAGCAGGAAGGGAGACCCCAGGGAGAGGTCCCACACCAGCTCCCAAACGTAGGAAGAAATAAATAAAAATATTTGTGAGTGTATGCAAGAATGTGCAAATGTGTGTTACGTTAACCAATTCATTGACATGCTCTTACTTACAGCACATAGCCTATAAATAAAGGACAGCAAAGCTATGATGGACAGCCATTCTGCATGTAGGCCTGTTATAATTTGTTCATATGCAAAGCACCAAATTAGTTTTTTTTGTTTTGTTATTTGTTATTTAAATACTTACTATACAGCATGTGGAAAGGAGAAGGAAGAAAAAACACCATCGTGAGAGTTGTTTTTGATATTATTAAATATGCCATTTTAGAATCTTTGACATTTGGTGTGCTTAGTGAGCCGGGAAGATGTCACCCGGTGGGGAGATACATATCAGCTGTGTCCCGTAGTGCCAAAAGGACATAGTGATAAGGGCGGGTTAGGTTAAGCGACAGTTATTCCAACGCTGTGTTGATTTTCCCCGCTGCAGCTGCTGAGCCCTGGGAGCCGTTGACTGAATTGTGAGCATTTGAGGCTTCTCCGTCAGGACTTAAGCACCAAGAAACCTGTCAGAAAACATCTTGAACATAAGAGTATATTTCCTATACAGCGACCGACTGACAGAAGATTTAAATCTGGAAATGGCCAGCTTCATAAACCTCTTTCTAGGTCAAGGATCGGATTTGATAATCATCACAAAGTAGTAGTAGTGGTAGCAATTTTTGTCTATTCTTTTTCCTGATGTTTCTTCTTACAGTTTGACCTGGACAAGGCACTGCAACTTTCTCAATGGAGAGACACGACCGATCAGTAGCGGATCCAGAGCCTGATCTCGGGAGGGGCACTTGTAGATTATTTAAATAAATAATCCAGACACAATAACCACTACAGCTCAGTGTAGTGGTTATGGTGCCAATAGTGCCGCGACCCCCTCCCAGAGTAAGTAGTCAAACCGTTTAAGAACAGTTTGACAACTTACCTGAGGTCTGCTGGGAAATGGGGCTGTAGTAGGGCATAGGAGCAGTGGTGTGTGTGAGTGGTGCAATGTGTGAGGGGTGCAGTGTGTGAGTGAGGGCGGCAGTGTATGTCAGGTGTGCAGTGTATGTGTGGGTCAGTATGTGTGTGTGACAGTTGCAGTGTATGTGTGTATGGGGGCAGTGTAGGTGTGTCTGGGGCAGTGTGTGTTTATGGGGGGCAGTGTATGTGTGTCTGGGGCAGTGTGTGTGTATGATACACACAGAATACTGCTTGAACAAGTTTAAAGCAAAGTATATATTGATTGGTAACTAGATGTGATCAACACACCTGCTTAATAATCTGTCCAGGAAATTGTCTTTGCAATGCGGCTAAGGACACTTAATTCCTTTTCTTCTGTTCCTTGGAATGGTCCTTAAGCTCAGTAGCAAAACAGTGTGCAGATCTCCTAAATTAGAACCAAGAATGTTCCAAGATGCCTTAATTCCACGTACACGTTTTGTTATAATTGTGCATCAGTTGGATGTTGTAAACTTGATCCTCTAACTAAATCAATCTAATAGACTTCATAGACATATTTAGTCCATACTTACTATGGCAAAACATTACGTTCCTTACATGATACATCAAGTAACTTCATTAAAACTTCCGGGGAACACTGATGAACCAGAACCTTCACACATGTGTAGGCACGCACACTATAACATTGACCCCCCAAAAAAGAGGTGTTGAGTCTATTTAACCCAGTCCCAGGTCTTCGTCTCTTACATATTCCCTTCCCCCCTCTTTACTCTTCAAATTTCCATTTTGTTCTGCTATTATTGCCAGTTTATTATGCTTTTCAACTTTTTATTTTACATTCTATTTGTAACTGTGCTTAAAGGGACACTAAGCACCATCACACCATCAGTCAAGAGAGGTCAGAGAACAAAAGGCCAACAGGGAACCCAGGTAGGTCAGGCAAGTCTCATACCACACAAAAAAGCTTTGATTCTTAACAATGGAAAAGCACTAGGGGCTCATTGCACCTTCAACACTACAGTGAGAGAGCCATGGTGGTTATAGTCATTAGACTGCCCCTTTAATTGGAGAGTAGTTTTCATATGTAACAAAAATACAAATACTTATATTAACAGAGGTGCAGATCTAAGCAAGAACAGAGCAGTTAAATATCTATAACTAATCTCTATAAATATTCCATCATTACAGTCTATGAAATCGTCACATATAAAAAGTTTAGCAAAGGGGTTTTGGATGTTCCGGCAAAAAAGTTCTAATAAAGTCATAAAATCCAGAATATTTTGGTTTCACTCTGTTTGTGTAGCTGTGCCAGTCAGTTCTTGTTCGCTGCAGCAATCTATACTTCCGTGTTGATTTAGGTTAAAGATGTTGTAAGTGCTAATACAGTTTGACATGTATGAGGCATACTTTGAACACTGAACATAGGAGATAAGGAGATTAAGTGGATTAAGTGAGGTTGTCAGAGAAATAAGATCTCTTCATGTAACTTTATTGATTGGAACGAGACGGCAACTGTGTAACATAGGATCTTGTAATCTGCGCAATCGCGTTTTGCAATCATTTAATTTTTCTATCCAAGCATATGCCTGGTCTGATTTCCATTATTCAATATTCATATTATTTAGTGAATTAATCTCTCTTAAATATTATAACAAAGAGTTAACTGATTTAAGTCACTTGGAGTTAAACTAAAAAAAAAAAAAAAAAGCCAAGAAAAAAATAAAATGTAAATGATTGTGTCAGAAAGAAAAGAACAACTATCAAGTGAGATCAGAGCTAACCTTAGTCAAGATTCTGTACAATGTGCCGAGCATTAAACTATAATAAAGTCAGCTCTAGCAATGAAAACAGATCAGCCACAGACAAGTCAAGCTCAAAATACCAGAAATGAGAATTGTCAAACTAGCCGGGGATCAATAAACCCACCATCAACAAGACACAGAAACACAAAGGGCACTTAAAGGACCACTATACGCACCCAGACCACTTAAGCTCAATTAAGTGATCTGTGTGCACTGCCAGGCCCCCTAGTTTTAACCCTTCAGAGAAACTGCTATGTTTACATTGAGGGTTAATTCAGCCTCTAGGCGCTTCCGCGATTCTCACTGTGAAAATCACACTGAGATGGCGCCGACGTCCATAGGAAAGCATTGAGTAATGCTTTCCTATGGGCTGTTTAAATGCGCGCACGGCTCTTGCCGCGCATGCTCATTCGGAGCCGACGTCGGCAGGGAGAGGAGAGGTCACCAGCGCGGAGGGAGCCCGGCGCTGAATTAAGGCAAGTGGCTGAAGGGGTTTTAACCTTTTCAGCCCAGAGGGAGGGGGAGGCCTAATAACCCTATAGTTAGTGCCAGGCAAACTGGTTTGTTTTCCTGGCACTATAGTGTTCCTTTCACGTTAAGAGCAGCATTTTTTATTTAAAAATTTTTTATAGACTACCTTCATTGGTATGCGTTTCTGCACAATCACTGTTAATTAGAGGACACTGATTTCTGGATGGAATTGCACTAGTGCTAAGTGCTAAGGCAAGAAAGAAAAACAAAAGTAATTCTCTGTATGAAAAAAAACGGTGAGACTGGACAATAGTGGTCTAGGGAGTAAATGCCAAAATAATCAGTTAAAATGATATCATCAGTCTTGGCAGGAGGAATCAAGAAATAAACTCACTGTTTAGTATAAAGTATGGTGCAGGAAGGAGGGTATAAGCTTCCTGATTATGCCAAACAGTTCCCCAAACACTCCTTACTGTGGCAGGACAGTTTGATCTTGGGTTCCTGTACCACTGTCCTGATTTAGCTGGTGCCCCACATCCATCCAGGGACACCAAGGAACTGTCCTCGGGTAACACAGCATGCGTGCATCATTAGCCGTGCTTGGGCTGTTCTTGAGATTCAGAAGTACACTCTGCAAGCTCATTAATGCTGGGGACCAGCCAGAGAGGCCATTCTGTCCTTCAGTGGGCAAGCATACCCATTTTCCAATCAGTATGGGCACCACCAATGATGCAAGTCGTGTCTAGAGTGACGCTACCTTTCAGGCCCGTCCACCCATATCGATTGCATCCCTCCCCGTGATTGTGTAATCACTATTTGCAGGAAGAGGAGTCAGCTCCCCGATTCTGTATCAAGCATGGTTCTATCAGACATTGCGGGAGGTGGTGTGATCTCCCTAATTCTAGATCGAAGAATGTATCCACCATTGTGGGAGAAAGAATCATATTTATATATCCCAATAGCACTGGGATTAACAGGACAACCCTGAATTTGGCGTCCAGGATTAAAAAAAAAAAGGATTAAAAAATACATATGTATATATATGAATGATAGGGAACGTTATTTTATATGCCTACCATTTATAAATATAAAATACTTCCGATAAGAGAATCAGACCAATACTTGTGGGGTTAACTAGCAGTTCAATACTAGGGTCTTTTTAAAACCAATACCTCCTGCCGTTAGAATACCTATCATGTTAATGAGCGAGAACATAAAATAGATGGACTGAATTGTTTTAATTTCTCCACCAATTCTAAGTTTCTGTAAATAAACTCAAACCTTCGCATCAAATTCTTTTCATCTATTAACTTCTCTATTGATATTTCTTTTTCTTAACATGTCAATTCATAACAGCTTTTTAACATGTGCAGCCACATCAGTTTAAATACAGCAATAAAAGAGGCAATCAAAGAATATTGTACTACACGCAAAGCAAGGAGGGAGAACAAAAAAACTACAATTATGAAGCTGTGCTCACTTAGTATTAACGCAAAATCACATAATGGACTGATAAGTGTACAGAGGAGAAAGTGCGTGCCTTTTATTACAGGATTAAATTATCTTTAAGACACATGCATCCCAAGATTGTTAACACTTTGGCAGCCAGAAGTAGTTTGTTTTATTTGGTTGTTTTTTGTTGTTGTTGCAGAGCACAGCTGGAAAGGCTCAAATTAACGAAACAGATGAATAAAAAAAAAAAAAAGAAAAAAAAGAAAAGAGAAATGCAATTGTTTACGTTGTTAACGTAGATTTAGACCATGCCCTAAAACCAGTATTTTTTTTTATATATGGCTCTGTGTGTGCATAAACACACACACATGCACAAGTATGGATGCCATAGATACGGTCTAAAAGTTGTAATGATTTGCTAAAACTTAACAGAACAAGTTACCTTTTGATATGCTGCAAAAAAAAAAAAAAAAAAAAAGAAGGACATTCTAAGCTGCAATTCTCACATGGCTCTTGCCCATAAAAAGGGTTTAAGCCATTCTTGATGACATCAGTGCTAAACAGGCAGACTGCTGTCTGTAGGATACTCAGAGAATAGCTCACAGTAGAGGTAGAACATTTAACCTGGACCAAAAGCTCCAATATATTGCAACCTAAATACCTATGGAAGGTGAGGGGGGAGGCGGCGCCACAGGTGAAATAAAATATAAATAAATAAACCCAATTATAAACTATACAAGCACATATACAAGACACTATGTAAGAGAAAATACATACAAGATAAACAAACAAAAAGTTTGAAATATGGATAATGAATAATAATCAAGAGCCCAAAGATTAAGTGATTAAGCCCAAAAGAGTCTATGCCTGATAAATGCAGCAAAAAAAAAAAAGTCAAAATAAAACCTTGTATAAGAAGTCAATCACAACACTGAAGACACTACACTAAATACCTATGGCCATAGCAACTTTGTGAAGTTAAGTAACTATATTAATATTTCATGCAATATATTGAATACTAATTTGCCATAATAGTTTCCTCTAAGCACATCTTAGGCCTAAAAATAAATAAAAAATTTTAAAAATTGCACCTTTTTTGGTGGCGTTTTAACCATCACACTCCTTACACCACGGTGAGTTTTCCTCGTCGCCTTCCCTTTTCAACTTGTAATGCTCACTCTTGGGATGAGGGTTATAAATATTTTAGCTAGGTAAGCGGCGGGATGTACATAAGCAGCAATAAAGGCCTTCCTTATTAACATTTTACTGTAAAAGCATTGCTTACGCCAGGGGAATGCTTTAGACATGTGTATAAGTGTAATTGATGCAATGGTTTATTAAAGGCATTTTTATATCCCTAGTGAAAAGAAGGATGTAATTGCGTTGGATGTTTTCTGTGGATTATGACATTTTTTACATAAATAAGTGTTAAAGATAGCTCCTTTGAGGTTGGATGTATGTAAACATAAGTCTGTGCAAGCCACATGTAGAAAAGCTATAATTGCAGTTCCTTAAATGAAGAAGCACTCCAAACACTATACCCACTACAGTCTATAGGAGAGCCTGGAGTCATTCCAGAACTGTCTTACAACTAACGCGCTACCACATATCCTACTGCTGGGATTCTACTGCAGGAACAAGCAAAACGGTTATGGTGCTTTGAGTGTTCCTTTAATTACTAAGGGAGGGTCAAATAAATTCCCATCTTCAAAGTTGGCAGCATTTTCATGAAAACTGATCGTTCTAAATGAAAACACTTAAAAAGTACACTCCAAGCACCATAACAACATGTACAGTGCACGTTGTTATTAGCCAAATTACATAGAATGTGACGGCAGATAAGAAAAATGTAGCCCAAAAATGTAGCACAATAATTTTGCAGGTCCTAAAATTGGGAGAGCAAGTGACTAGCTAAATGGCATGTCTATGAGCATTGTGGCAATGTGCCCACCCAGAGGGGTGATGTGCCATCTAACAACAATATGAAGCTCTGTTAAACACTCACACACTAACAATATGGAGTTTATAGAAACGGGACATTAAGACAGAAAACCAGGACAGGAGGGATTTGGACCCAAAATTGGGTCTGTCCCTTCTAAATAGGGCCATTTTAGAGGTATGGCTTACAGGAACACTATAGTGATAGGAATACAAATATGTACAGTGTATTGAATCAATGCTTTAGGTATTTGCAAAACATGAGGACGTGCAGCATCGTTTCAGAGTCAAACTCTGTGCAAAGCAAGGACGTTCCTCTAGTGGTTTTCTAGTGGCTACTAGAGGCTGTCTTAACCCGGCAATGTAGACACTGCAGTTTCTCTAAAACTACAATGTTTTGATCGGATGGGTTAAGTTGACAGGGACAGTGCACCCAGACCACTTCAATGAGATGAAGTGGTCTGGGTGCCTATAAAATCCCTTTAAGTGTTAACATGTGGTTTTAAATAGCCAGTAATTCATCCTAAGTCAATTTAAACATCTTACAGCAGTTCACTCTAAATACAGTGACAGACAGCTTGTCAGATGATCAAGAGGACTGACTGCAAAGCACTTGTCACACTATATGTGGTGTCTATTGTCTATTGCCCCTGCTCAGTCATACAAGTTCTAGCTAAAAGGGCAACTATACACTGACCACACTCCGGCTTTTACAGCTTTGCAGGTGCATCCATGCATTTTTGTGAACAAATCTATAAGGTAATAACTCAATTTCTATTAGATTTGGAGCCCTTTACATTGGCATGTCTGCCCAGAAATGATTGTATAAAATAATAATCCCATTCACTTTTTTTCTGAGCCTTACCGTTGGCTCTTCGAAAAAACTGCATATATGGGTTGATATCAGTGTAATTGTGTAAGCGGTCATGAATTAAAATGTTATTGTGCCTGTTTTGGGACATTAGGGGTTAAGTTCTAATCTCTCGTAATTGGATAGTAAACGTCTGTAGGGCAGCGTATGGAAAGGAAGACAGAAAATCGAAAATAGTACAGTAATATATAATTGGAAAATAGTCTATTACAAATACAGATGGCTTCGTACTTCGGATGTCTGTGGGACACCACTGCACACTGCATCCCACAGCTATGCTGTTACACAGAGTTTGGTCCGATACAATTAACTGCAGATTAAAACAGGATTTGTCACGTTATGCATGACAGAGTCCCTTTAACACGTCGTCGTGGCGAGCGATAACAAATTGCTAAATTTATGCCAAAAGGCTAAAGTGAGGAAATAATCTCTTACAGGGATGAATTAAAGATTTTTCTCCCTACTCAACTCTCTGCAACCAACTTATCAACACCCAACTCATCGTTTAGTAAATCATGTTTATATTTAAAACTCATGAGAACTCTCAAGATAAGACAGATGGGCAAATGAAGTTAAATAATTTCTTCTTCCTGAACACACAATCTTTTCAAATTAAGTAGGAATAAGACAATAGCAATTCTGTCTGTGGCCACTGAGTATCACATATTCAAAGGATGTCACATTGTCTTATAATTACCATTTATGAGCACACAAGTTATCCTTGGGCGATGAATTTGTCAACTGAACATTGATTCAGGCCAAAGGGGATAGATAGATAGATAGATATAAAATGTCCAACCTCTGGCACTCAACCTGAAACAAATTTATATACCAGTAACTTGTACCCGGGTGCTTCCCAGCAATAGTATAGACAAAAATGAAAACAGGAGCACTCTCTTGGATTTCCAAAATATATTTTAAAAAATCACCACCTCTACATCAATTTTTCGACCCTTGAGGGTCTTTATCTCTTGATAAAGACCCTGAAGGGTCGAAACGTTGATGTAGAGGTGGTGATTTTTTTGAAATATATTTTGGAAATCCAAGAGAGTGCTCCGGTTTTCCTTTTTGTATGTATATATATATATACACACATACATATATATACACACATACATATATACATACACACACCTGGCGTCACAGATAACCTCCAGTCTCATCTCGTGGAAATAAACACACTAAATAGTTTATTCACTATACACTTTCTAAGTTAAGCATTGAGGCAAAATGTAAAATATATTCCAAAATTCGGACTAAAATAGTTGAGCTGTGTCTCTAGTTTAATTGGATAAGTTCTCCAAATCAGCTATTTTGGCTCAATTTGTTTTTACTTTTACAATTCATTGCTTAGTGAATAAATCCCTAAGTGATCGAATACACAGATTCATCCATCCATCCATCCATCCGGTATCTCTTGCCTGCATTAACATCATGTTCCGGAGTTCAAAGCTATATCAACATTTTCCAGGATGTACAGAACATGTGAAATTACAGTTGTTTGTTTTCTTTAACACCATTTTAAAAGAAAAAGTAGAAAAAACAAACAAACGTAATTTCTAACTACTAAAAGCATGAAAAGCCTGGTTTGTTTTTCGACTGGTTACTGTACGCATGTTTGTTTTATAACCCCTTGCTTATAAAAATATTGATTTAGAATGCACTTCAACTGAGCACATAAAAACAGGTAATTACTTCTTAGATACACGATGCTGTGTTAATGAACCAGACCAGTAATGATTTGTATTTATACCAAAAATATACTTACAGATAAATGCACTAGCAAGCAATAGATTGTCAAGTTAGTAGCAAGCGTAGAGGAGAAAACTGTCACATCCCAGGAGTTGTAATATTATGTTTACTCATCTCTAGATTTAAGAAACGTGTTTGCAGACGTCCCAACTGTCCTGATTTTGGAAGGGCAGTCCTGATTTTTTTAAAAACACCAGGCAACTGTCAGCAGCAAGCACAGCGCAAGTGCATCATTAGACATGCTTGAGCAATGCGCAGGGGTTTAGGACCCTGCAGGAAGAACTGAAACCGCACTCTCTGCAGGTACTGCCCTCAGTTATTATTATTAATTTTATTATTTATATAGCACCATCACATTCTGTAGCGCTGTACAATGGACTGGCCTTTTTGAATAGTAGGAAGCTGGTTGTGCATTCATGATCTGTCAATCCTTCAGGCAGACCAGCACCCTGTTCTGGGTGGGTCTGCATTTTTGGATTGCATTAGCATCACCGGCCTGCCGCCCCCCTTTAGCCTCCTACCACTGGCTTCCAGATTCTCTGGAGTTCTAGTTATGTATTTGTGAGATCTTAAAAAGAAGAGTCAAAAATTCAAATCACTATATTTACACCTCTATCCTTGAACCAAGTTCCTCCATCTTGGCACCCTTGGCACAGAGTGTAAACTGGATTTTGAAGTCACCTGCTAAATCTTCAATAAAATTGTAAAAACAAAAACAAAGGAGCACAATAAAAACTACAGAACATTATAGTGGTTATAGTTATTCATGACAATTTTCCTATAAGGTTTTGTGGAAGTGTATACTGATCAATCAGGTCAGAATATTAATTTTACTATTAAGCAAATAATTGGGGAGAAAAAACCTTAGTGTGTCTCTTATAATTTCATTTGTGTAACAGTGCGTGTAGCATATTTCAGGAGATGTTATTTAGTTAAGTTTGACAGTAAACGATACAATGAACATTCTATCAGGTAGCTCCCCAAGCTGATGTAGAACTCTATTTCCTATAATGCTTTGCCATCCAGAAAATAGTTCTACAATAGTTGGGGCTACATTTAGGTCATCTATGTTCTAATATGAATACACTGAAAACACGGTGTGACAATAGGATTGTGTGCCAGGAAGCAAAAAAAAAAACCCCCCCAAAAAACTTACATTAACCCCTTAAGGACCAAATTTAATGTCATGTGTCCTTAAGGGGTTAAAGGGACACTACAGGGGCGCAAATCACTTCAACTCAATGAAGTGGTCTGTATGCCAGGCACCTGTAATTTTAACTCTGCTACTGAAGACACGGGCATTCTGTAAGAACGGCAATTTTTTCATTGCAGGGTAAGCATGCCTTTAGTCGCCGTCATACGGACAGCCTCTAGAGGCGCTACTACAGAGAAAAATGATGTGGTTTGATTGGTGCAGACTGCCGTTTTGCAGTACATGTACACAAGCCTCCCAATGCTTTCCTGTGGGATCATCAAGATTGGAGGTCGGGCCAGCCACGGAGAGAGCACCACGGCGAGGTAGAAACAGTTAACTACCTTTTCACATCCCATAGGGATGGGGGGGTAACCTAAATAGTGAGCAGGTCAATATTGTGTTCGGAATACAGCTTTGTATTCAAAACGCTATATTGTTCCGTTAATGTTTTAAGTTTGCTTCCTACAGTCTCAAATGTTCACGGTGGTTCTATTATTATTTTGGGTCCATTACTACAGTTACTCTGATGACGATGTGTTTTAGGAAGAGGGGAGCACTGTACGCATATAAAATCAAGAGCAGAGCCAACAGCTGTTCCAAAATGACAGATTTAAAAACAAAGACTGCAACAGAATACGACAAAATCCTTTCTGTGCCAAGTGATTTCTTAATGATAACCCCTTTGCTGCCATAAGGGTATGTAGTAATGCAAAGCCGACATGTTGTTCACACACTCAGGACATAGAAGGGTTAATGATAAACTGATTGCAATGGTGGGGAATTTACCAATGCTTAGATGAAATAAATGTTGAATTTACATTGACAGATTGCACCAACAAATGAACACAGTCTACAAAGTACCGTAATATCGATTCTAATGCATCCTTGTTATATATATTTCCAGTAGGTAAGTCTGGACATTGTATGAGAATTATATTCTTATTTCAGGTTCCATTAATATATTTTTATTGTGATCTTTTTTTTCCTAGAATCCCAAAACACAGTTTGCAGCATACATGACATTGATATCATAAAGCTTTTAAGGCATATTTCCCAAGTAGATTCAGGCCTTGATTTAATATTTTTGACTAAGCTTTTCAAATGATTTAACATTTTGTGATTACACTTTTAAAATGGTTTCTTAAGACATTAAAAATATATATCATATATAACAAATATAAAAATATATATATAAAAAAATATTAAAGTAGTTCAATAATTATTTTTTGCAACTAGACCATTTTGCACAACATTATATACGGTAAGTGGTTTACAACTCTATACAACACACTGAAGCCGAACAAGTCCCAAAGGCCCAAAAAGTGCTGTGATATAGGGGGTAAAAGGGCAAAACAGTGGTGGACTAGACAGATTACTATATGCAGTAAAAGTAAAATCATTCAAAACCACAATAACCACAGCAAATAATCATCAAGAAAATACCACTATTTGATCTAAGGCCACTTCTTCTCAATGAAGTGGTCTGGTTGCTGTGGTCCTGTAGAATTAACTTTGCCATGTAAAACATTGCAGTTTGTTTTTAAGAAACTACAATGCTTACATTGCAGGGTTAAATCCAGTAGGGGTGCTCCCACTTGCAGAAATCAAGTCATGTGACTGTAGCCCCCATAGGAAAGCAAAGGAGCACCGAGGAGCATTGGATTTAATTTTTGTCTCTGTTACACAAAAATGTGGAAAACTGGAAAATAGTGTATTGCATGATTGTCTACGCATTATAGGAGGGGAGACTTGCTATCCTAAAAGGCATAATCAAAGTAGGTATCCCTAGAACAAGATCAATGGATATTGTGTGTTTGTGCACTTCCACAAACCTTGCATCTTGCTGTTTGCAAGGTTATAAAAGATTATCTTTCTAATGTATGCAATAAGCAATTCAGTTATAAGTCTATAACTATCCACAAGCAAAATCATTTTTTCTCTTTTTCTATCTAATTGGATGTTTCAGCCTGCTGTAGTCAGCAGTGGTTTCATTGCGGCAGCCATCACAGACTATAGATGGAGACTGAAGGCTATTATCATAAGCCTGAAATCAAACAGCTACTATTTGGGGATTCATGAAGTGAGATTATACCTGGTGCCATAGAGAAGTTGATTAAGACATCACAAAGATGCTGGTATCCATTAGAGTATTGTGTCTAAGTCAGGTATATACACATGGAAAGGTTCTAAACCCTAGACTTGATTTAGTCTGAGCCAGGTAGAGACACGCAGAGGGAGGACACATTAGGGGAGATTTGCAAAAGTGTCTGTTCCTAAAAGTGACAAAGATCATGCAAAAGGGACTAACCATAAAAAAGATATGGTTTATTTCATCTCAACACCCTATGCAAAGCACCATCTTTTCTGTGGGTTAAAATGCCAATTTGTCACTTTGATATAGTAGCATAGAGTGATTTTCTGTGTCGAAGGATTCTATTATTCTTCTAAAGTGTGACTTGGACAAAGTATATGCACAAGTACAGCAGACCCTTAAAGGGTATTTATTCCCATCCACACTAGGTGAGTTTTTGGCCCTTCTACCCTATTACGTTATGCTAAACCCCCTTCAAGGACCTGATGTATTTGTGCGTAGTTGATTGTAGATGACAATCGCAGGGTTTGGCAAAGATTGAATGCTCGGCTAGTGTGCAATTTTAATTCTAAATATATGTGGTGGACAGAGTTTACCAGTTTAGTCACTGGACTCTGAAGTTTACAACAGGAATGGCAAAAAATCTAAAATAGCAGATGTAGAAAACAAATCTCCAACTCAACTACAGTCACAGCATGGCTAATTACGGTAAGCTTATTTTTTTTAATTTGGGTTTATACTTCTAGACTGTCCAATAAGTAATCAGAAGTGAAATTGCACGTTCCCTACAGCACACGTTTTTTTCCAAATGGTCAGGAGTACCACCGTAAAATTATGCCCAAATATACCGCCAGCTCTGCACAAACAAACATACATGTTTTTCTAAAGAGCCTCTCTGACACTAAAAGAACCAGTAGTTGCACATTGGTAGTTGTCGGATTATTACAGGCCATCTTGCTATTGCCCATTTGACTGCTCAGCGTGCAATCTGATTTTACATGACCTGCTATCTACTCAAAGCCTTTGTTCAGAAAAGCCATTTATCACTGGTTTAAAAAGCCTCAGGCATAAGTGTTGACATTTACTCGCTGTAGACTTTAGTCTATTTTGAATAGGCCTGTGGGACCCTACAACTGACCACTGCCTAAGTATCATGCCTTTCTGAAGCATTAAACCCCGCTATCCCTTGTAATTGACAAAAAAAAGGAAAAAAACAAAAACCAAAAAAAACAATGCTGTTTTCAAAATCACTTTAACCCAATCTCTGCCTTTGGCGCTCGTCATCTAATGACCTCCTTGAGGCCCTAAACACATATGGTTGAGACAATGCAAATCTCATTTGGAAGTTGGACAAATCCAATAACCCAATTGCTACTGTACTAAACCTCCATTAATCAATCTGAGATCACAACAGTTTGATTCCTCGGATCGCCCTTTCCCCTGGATTGGGCACATGGACAAAAGAGCTAAATCAATTTAGCAATAATTAAATACAGATCTGTAACACTTGTCATTATTAAACCTTCAATCTTCATTACATAGATTTAACAGTTGCATTAAGTCAGAGGAACATAAATTATTTCTATAGCTAATTTACAGTGTAGCCAAGTACAAGGTCGAGAACAGCCTACATTGATCTATCTTGGGTTTCATCAGAGATATCAGGGTTATAAAATCAGACCCGACACCGAGGGAAACCTAAAATTAATCTTTGCAGCAAGAGTGTACAACTGTGGACCTCAGTTATTTTAGGACTACATTTCCTAAAATTCTCTGCCAAGCAGAAATCTGAATTTGAAATCAGATATGGGGACCAATGGCTGAACACCCTTCTTTTATAGACCCTGTTATTTCTCACCATGCACTTCTCACATGGGTGCTTACTATTTACACCTGTAAATATTTGACACCAACTATATACACGTTTCATCTATAAAAATGAACTTTTTGGGGCAGTGGGCAATCAAGAATTTAAAATCACTACCTTGTTTAATGTTTTAGGTTGTTTTCCTTATGATTAACACTTTTTTCTTTTAATTGGATTGTTTCTGATTTTGAATCGGTAACAGGAATTCATTAGCCATACTAAACACCCCAGGTATAGAAAAAGAACAAAATATAGACAATTTACAATAGAAATAGAGATTAAGACTATTCTAAGCTTTATCATATTCACTACGAGAATATAACACTGACTGGCTATCACATAGGCTAGTATTCACACAGGTGTAATAAAAAAAAGGAAAAAATGAAACAATAAACTTGTACAAAAGCAAAATAATAATAGAAATCAAACACATGCAAGAAACTATGGACATCCACATTACAAGGCTTTGAGAAATGAGAATATCCAGAAAAACATATTTATATGCCACAGCGTAAGAGTTGGTAAGGACCTCCAGACTTCCAGTAAATCGGCACAATGCTTCCAAGGACCTCTAGAGAGCATCAACCGGCCTCCATACAACAACTCGGCCTGTACTTCGTGCATAGATTTGGATACCTATAGGCCTGCTCTACCTGCCATTTTCTGTTAAAATGCTGAACAAATACTATCAAATAGAAACAGAAAAAAACTATTACCGAGGGAGTGTTTTATTCCAAAAAGTGCTTTAAGTGCACAATAATTTAACGTTTTAACAGCAAACCTTGAGAAAATCCATCATAGCAGGATAGCAGGAACAAGAGCAGCAGCCATCCTGGATCTATTGTGCAAGTATTGTGCACATTGAAGATAATGGGTTAAAATAAATTTTAGCTGAACCCATGAGGTGCTGTATTAAACTGTGTAGACTGGGTAACCCCATCAGAGAATATTAGAAGCACCACAAAGCAGGGTATTGGCTTGTTCCGTGCCTCGAGGTGACCTACATGTAATACCGTCCCAATAAACACCCGATCAATATAAATGGTCAGTTCAAAAAGGTTGCAAGGTGTCTTTCTGCAATTAACTAACCTATATTCGTATAAACATGTGAGGATAACTTGATAAGCAGGTTTAAATTATCCAACGTGCGACCTGCTTGACCAGCAGCCAGGTCCCACCTCTCCATGGAACATGGACTTCAAAGGAGAAACATATATATATATCTATTTTGTCACAGCATACAATCAGAAAGGAAAAAAAAAATCTTAATTATCAAATACAAAAAAAATTTCAATATGGAAATACAATTATACCCCCTGCAAGGACACATAATTATTGTGTCATTAAAATAGCACATTAAATTATATTCATCAAACATCTATATTTTTACTTCACGGCTCAGAAGACACAATAAAGCAAATTTTTCTTGCACATAATAAGAGAATCTATAGTCTCCAAATTGTTGTTTTTAATAGGAAAAAAGAGAATGAAGGCTACATTTGAACTGTATTGGTCTGTAATTTCCTTCCAATCTAAACTTCATTTATGATAAGTGCACTGAAAATGCAGTTCCTGCGGCTGTGATATACACTCCCATCATTGAGGACAGAGGCCATTAAGAAGCAGGCGAAAAGCAGGAGGTTTTAGCATCCCTCTCCTTTCAGGAAAAAAAAAAAAAACACTCCAGTTGAGTGCAGTAGAAAACAGGAGGCAGGTGAAGATGGAACAGGCTTACACAGCTTGTTAGTTGGCACAATGTAGGTTTATGTTTTGTGATACAAGTGCATTATTTGTAAGTGGATTAACCTGAGGTGGTCCCTGCTACCGCCAAACATTCAGTCATCTGATCCCTTGCAGTTACATGACTGTGCTTATCCTCCGATTAAATAAATAAATAAAATCTCTTCATGTTCAGGTCAAATCAACCATGAAAACCAGATACAGGGGAGTTTAACTCTGAAGTAACTAAATTACAATTGTGAATGCAGATGTAAAAGGTGAGTCAAAATGGAGTGACTGACAGTCAGCAGTATGTGTAGGCAATAGAAGTCTGAAAATTAGCAATATGATATGATTGTCATTGGACCGACAAAAAGCAACAGATTGTAGCTAACTCCATGAAATGAAATACTAGTGCAAACGAAAAAAAATGCAATTAGAAGCAAACAGAACTATTAGGACAAGCTACCTAAAGCATTTTAAACAACAAGATGAATATACACTGATCAGCCACAACATTGAAACCACCTGCCTAATATGTAGGTTATTATTATTATTATTGCCATTTATATAGCGCCAACAGATTCCGTAGCGCTTTACAATATTTTGAGAGGGGGGATGTAACAATAAATAGGACAATTACAAGAAAACTTACAAGAACAATAGGCTGAAGAGGACCCTGCTCAAATGAGCTTACAGTCTATAGGTTCCCCTTGTACTGCCAAAACAGCTGCGATGCATCGAGGCATGGACTCCACAAGATCTGTGAACATATCCTGTTGTATTGGATAACCAAGATATTAGCAGTAGATCCCTTAAGTCCTGCAAGTTGCAAGGTGGGGCCTTCATGGATTGCGTTTGTTTTTCTAGCACACCCTACATATGCTCAATTAGATTGAGATCTGGGGAATTTGTAGACCAAGGCAACACCTTGAACTCTTTGTAATTTTTTTTTACAAACCATTCCTGTAGCAGGGTCAATTCTAACACTGCCTCTGCCTGCCTTCTTCCAATGGTGCATCCTGCTGCCACCAATCTCTTAGGTAAATAATGCACACACTCTGGCCATCCACCTGATCTAAAGGAAAATGTGATTCATCAGACCTGGAAACCTTCTTCCATTGCTCCATGGTCCAGCAGTTCTAACGCTCATGTATGTTTTTGAGATATATATATATATATATATTCATACACACCACAGCACCACTGTATATATGATATGTTTGGAAGTATTGCAGTGTGCGTGTAAGAGGGGTGCTGTGTGTGAGTGTGTTCTTATCTGCCGTCACATTCTAGGTTTCTAATTTTGTCTGTTAACTCACTGAGGGTTATTTTACATTATATATATATATATATATATATATCTTTGATCTCCCCACGGGCCCATTAAGGTACACAGCAGGGCCAGCGCTCGGATAGCGCCGACTTTGCATGGGCCGACGGTGGAGATCCTGTGATCTCCCCTGCCGGCCTCGGCCCATGGCCATCACGGCCCACTCGGATGGTGTATGTAGGGAGAGGGTCGCTAATGTGTTGCATTACGGATACAGATTTGAGTTTCTTTAAGGTCAAAATAGTTAAACAAGAAGTAAAGTTGATTGAGTATTTTTCTGGACTATTGTGTTTAAATTTGAAATTAATTTAGAATTGTTTACTATAGTAAATAACTGATGGAAAAAAAAAGTTATCACGTGACACCTATACAATAAGGAAATAAAGGCATATACATTTTTGAACCAAACTTTTGGTTTAGCATAAAACACTCCAAAATGTTTGGCATCAAGTTTTATATAGTAACAGTTAATCTAAACGGAAATAAAAACTCATGTCTATAAGTTCAACCTTTATAAAAGTATAATTAAAGAAATTGTAGCTCAAACGTTTTGCCAATAGCTGTTTTTACAAAGCTACATAAAAGATAAATCATTTAGAGCATTTATCTTAAATTAGTGTAGTTTAATGTATGGATACTTAAGTAAGGTAACTTTACCCAATTTCAAAGGGGGAACTCTCAGTCTCCAGGCTTTTTAATATTGTTTTTACATATGTCAACATATGTCAAATATGTATTTGTGAAAACCAAAAATTTAATTTGGAAATCTGGAGCTTCTATCTTGGCTTCCTGTCAAACATTGCTACAAGCTTGGTCCTTTACATCTGGCAGTCAGCATTGAGAAAACATACAGAAGTATACAACGTTTCAGTTTCTCCTCTTACCCACCCGCTAAAGTCACCCAGATATTTTCATCTCAATGACGTGGTCTGGGTACAGTGGTCCTTTCATTTAAACCATGCAATGTAAAATATATATATATATATATATATATATATATATTTTTTTTTTTTTTTGAAATTGCATTGCAGGGCTAAAGACAGCCATCAGAGGTGCTTCAGCATTGAATTGGATCACTGCCGGAGGAAGCCATGCCTCATTGAAAGCGCTGCTCGAGATAGAGTGGTAAACTGCGGAGGGATTTTCGGAAAAAGGGGAGTAAAACATTTCTTTAATTGTTTTCATGTTGAGAATACAGGTTTGGTGCTATCCATTTGCTAAATACTTAATAGGACTTCAAAAGAAAATTAAGCATCTCATGATAATACGTGATTTTAGAGTTTTATTCAATAGTGTAAATGCCAGAGAAGTAACAGTTCCAAAGAAAGATTCCATCCAATAGATAGGAGTAACAGTTCTTAAATGGAACTGAAGTTGCTTGTTACTGCTGTAGAGTAATAAATTCAACCTCTGCTAATCCATTATTACTGGAAATGTGTAGTGCAGTATCATAAAGGGATTTTATCACCTAAAACATTGATGGAGAGATTTTGGCATTCCAACAGATGTGGATTATATTTTTCAAGATGCGCAGTCAGGTATCTGGCTCACGGAACATGTTCGTAAAATGAATTCATCAATAAATTCAGTGCCAAATGCTAGCTATCATTAAACTAATTTGTGTTTTTGTTTATTTTTAAATAGAAATATATATGAAGAATTAAAGAGATATTTATATGAGCCAAAGTGAGGGTTTAGTTTTTTTTGCAAAAAAAAGTCCAAACATACCTAAGCTTTGTAATATCTGAGAGCTGAAATGTAAATAAAAATATATATATTTTTTTTAAATCACTAAATTCCACAATCTGTGAAAGCGAACATATATTTGAGTTGAGTGGTGCTGTTTTTTTTTTTTAGTCTTCGCAGCTGGGACCTTGATAAATTGTCCACTTTGTTTTCTAATGATTTGGGAGCGAAGCGGAAAATTGCACTAAGTTTTATAAGCCCATCTGCCTCCTACTTTAAAGAAGACTCTCCCTTATTAATATTGCGCTGTGTGTGTGTTTTGGAAGCAGTTCTCGGTTGTGGTGGGTACCAGCATATTCAGCAAAAGAGGTTTCATCGCTTCCTTTAAAATGACCTGCCAAGCTTGACCCGGACTGCACTAAATCTTGTTTATGTCGTATGGTAATGGTGCTATTTAATGGGGACTTGCTTCATGCTATCTGCAGGAGACAGACAGACGTATCTGTTCTAAAACTTACTCGTAAACCGTAAACGGCTCAGATGTCCCTCCTTGAATACAAGAGAACTAATAACTGGGATGATAAAGGAGATTTACAACATAGACAGAAATATCTACAGCAAACATGGAAAGTGTATTTATTGTATCTTGTGTTACAATACATTTCCGTATTAAAAATTAATGAGAGAATAAAATAATAATTATATAAACACACACACACACACACACACACACACACACACACACACATATATATATATACACATACATACATATATATATAACCAGGATACCTAAAGCCATGATTCTCTATGCCAGCTTTGGTAAAGAAGAGGCCTGAGCACTGTAAGCAGGTTAGTCTTTGTACCAGAGTTGAGGGTATGGTGCAGAGTGTACCTTTATTGTAAACTCTTTGAAAGGAAAAAAGACAGCCTTTTTACATTAATGATTTTAACTCTGCCCATGTAGATGTAGTTTAAGGAACACTCCAAGAATATTAACCATTGCGGCCCACGATAGTTTATTCTGTTTGCCAAAAGTGCCCTCTTACCCTTCCAGAGTAATTTATCAAATCGTTTAATTATGGTTTGACAACTTACCTTGATCCTACTGGGCGCTGGCACCTGTAGTAAGCAGGGCTGCTCTCCCACTGGCTCAGAGAGTCAGTGGTGGCACACACTCCACGAGCTTGGCCCTGTATCAGGCATGCTTAGCTCAGGGGACACATTCCTACAGGAGAAGTCAGATGAGCTGGTGCCTGAGATATCCAGAAAAGTTGCAAACCATTCTTAAATATGGTATGAGAAATTACTCTAGGAGAGAGCCGATCCAATCCTGGAACCATAACCAAACACCTGACTGTAGTAGTTACGGTTGGATAATTTCTTTAAAAGACCACTTGGGTGAAAATGGGGGATGAAGAAGTGAGAATTTAATCCTTAGACCAAATTGGACTATGCAAATTGGAAATGTACATTTAGGATTTAATGTTAATTACAGAAAATGGACAGAGAAAAGTTAATATAGACAACGTCAGAGAAAATAGTAAATTAACCTGCCAGCAAATTTTCATTTACCTGAAATCATTAACATATACATTCAATATATCTTGTATCACACAGATAAATGGTGTATTCAACGTAAATTATAGAGATTTACGGACTTTTCATCCATTCAAGTGCCGCTATCTTAAAACTTTGTGGGTGTTGCTGTTCATGTAACACCCACCTCAGTGCTGTCCTCTGCTCCACCCACAGTCTTCTTTGATTTGCTCTGCTTGGGATGCACCCAAGCAGGGCAAAACTCCTCAGTGACGTTGTCACGCTGGCTGCATTGCCGGTGTCCGAACAGAGTGACATGACAAAAGGTATTTAGTCTCCCCTCCCTCACACCATCACCCATCTCCCACACATTACTCCCAACTTACTCTCACCATCACTCCGTTCCTATACTCTATAGCTGTGGTTGCTATGGGAGCAGAGCAAAAGGACTTCCTGTAGGAGGTCTTGTCTGCTCACCCTTGTCAGCCAATGCCTCAGCACACAGACACAGGTTTAAGGTTTTTATCCTAATCTATATATTTGCTAGCACAATATATAGATAGAATTGTATGCTCAATCTAACAAGAAAATGTTTTTGTGGCAGGACATGTGCCCTTTAAGTTATGCCCTAATAAGATTTCACCATGCAAACTGTTATAATATATGTAAAATGTTAAAGGGACACTGTAGGCACCATAACCTCTTCATATGGATGAAGATGTTATGGTGCCCTGAGTCCCACAAGACCGGCCTGTTGTAAATTGTTTTTGGATGTCTACATCCTAGCCTCCATGGATATGGCACAGGCAGAATTACACTCATTCTTAGACATATCAACTCATACCAGCTATGGGTGGCTTGGCACAGTCAGCTGCTGCTCTCAGCCAACCACTGGCACCCATCACTATTTGGTCTAGTGGACAAGTATTGGCCCGAGCGGTAGACAGGGCATGGAAACCTCAATCAGTGTTACATCTTCCATAAACTGTTTAACATTAATCATAGGGATACTCCGTATATCAAGTAAATTAAATAAAGTAGTTGTAGTACAAAGAGTGTGTCATGAACTGTCACTTTAAAGAAACATTGATTAACTACCAACAATAAAAATAAATTATAGCCATTGTCTGCCATATGTACCGATCTTTGTCTGTGTATTATCTGAGCTGGTTACTATACTATAACACTTCATGTAAAGAGCTAAATCAATACGACTCATTGACTCGCTTGTA
This sequence comes from Pelobates fuscus, assembly GCF_036172605.1. NCBI lineage: Eukaryota > Metazoa > Chordata > Amphibia > Anura > Pelobatidae > Pelobates > Pelobates fuscus. Next base: position 144,969,993 of record NC_086323.1, on the reverse strand, counting down.
TAATATTGTTTTAATGACTGGGGCATGATACTATGTATCCCTCTAGCTTAGTCAAATCAAGTTGTTCTGTTGTAAATGTTAAGATGACAGGACAGCACGATAGGAATATGAGATTACTGTTCAAATGATTAGCAGCCCGATCGACCGACCTGCATTTATAAGGCAAATGCCAGCATCTGAATTTACATTGCCTATGCACAATTACATAGTTCTATAACCCATAAAAATATATCAAATGAAAATGATAACATATTTACAGGTTTAGCAGGGTGGGACAAGAATTAAACCACACCTTCTAGTCAACTATGGCACCCCAATTCCGAAGTAGTATTCTAAATCTTACTACCCGAGTGTCCCCATTTAGGAGACACATTTCCTATTTTGGACTGATCCCTCTGTCATTCTTTTCTATCCCAATATTCCTGTTTTCTAAGCGTCCCATATTATCTGTGTGTTTGAGTGTATAATTGAGTCAATGTGTTTAGAAACGAGTCTGTGTAAATAAGATGCATTTTATTTCTACATTACATTTTAGTTGCATAAATTGATATTACTAAGTCAACTGAAATGTTGCCCCTTGCACACCCCTGTCACACCTCTAAACTTATGGTGTTTCTCTTTGTCCATTGAAAATGTTGGGAGGTATGTTCTATGCTGTAGTAAAAATACTTGGGGTTTAGGTGCCTTTTAACTGTAGAAGTTAAAGAGACCATATAGTCACCAGAACAACTACAGCTTAATGTATTTATTCTGGTGAGTATAGTCAGTCCCTTAATTTTCAGAGAAAAGGCAGTGTTTACGTCCGTGCCTAGGGACACCTCCAGTGGCAGTCACTCAGATGGCTACTAAAGCACTGACTTTCAGCGTCTCCACACTCTGCATGGAGTTGCTGAACGTTCCCCCTAGAGATGCATTGATTCAATGCATCACTCTGGGGAGATTCTGATTGGCCAGCATTTGGCTCCATCCCCCCCTCCCTTGGGTGGGATCATCTCAGCCAATTTAATGCTTTCTCGTAGAAAGGTATTAAATTGGCTAAGATAATCAATTCTGATCTTAGCAAAGGAGGTGGACTTGCGTGGTGCTGGAATAGAGGTACGTTTTACCCCTATTTCAGGGGGCAAGAGATGGGCGGCTATCAAATTGTGTTTTTAACTCTAAAAGGTCTGGAATACACATTTGTATTCCTGACCCTATAGTGTTCCTTTAAGAGACACTCATCTTCTATAAAGTATTTGTTTTTATGGGGAATTGTATATTAAATTAAAAATGTTAACATGTTAAAGAAGCACAATCCCATCTTTTTGTATGAGATTTTTCCATAATGGGTAAAAATTAGCTATAGGTTGTGCTAAAACTTAACTCCTGTGGAGCAGTGAACCTGACAACACGCGCAGGTATGGTGGAATTAATGCCGGAGCAATTAAGTGCTCAGCACTTCTTGGCAGGAAGCACAGTATGAATAAGTACATCTGGAGGATCGTGGAAACTAGATGTTGCACATACACCTTAATGCTGTGGAAGGGAGTGTATGTTCTAACTTACCTATGCACTCATTGCCTCAGTAAGAGCATCTACAGTGTTTGCCTGGATGTAGGACTGAGTAAGTGTTGCATTTAGAGAAATTACAGTTACTATTTTAAACCTACCTATAGAGGCCGTGAATGGGCGTTCTGTGATTTGTGGGAAGAGATGGGGCTTTAGGGAATAAATAACTGCAAGTTACATCTTCCAGGACCAGTCGAAGATAAAACTTTACTAGTTCATGCAGAAAATTGCAAACAGTCCTGACATTTCAAGGTCCATGAAGTATATATTAAATTTAAAAAAATAGTTGTGATCTCGGCAATTTATGAAAATATCTGATTTTCTTAAAATACATATAAAAACAAAAAAATATAAGCTTTGCAGCTGCTTTACAATGATAAACTTGAAATACCTTGCTTATGGGGGGGGAATCCACCCATGTTGTCATAGGTGAGGGGGGCTAAAGAAATCTCATAGCTGAGAGGTGTGCCCATTAATGTAATCTGACACAGTTTATAGTAAGTTTATAAACATTTATTACATACTTTTTTTTAAATGTCTTCCTTTATTCTAGTTTTGCATACTGGTTTAAAATGTTTGCTTGCGGGTTTAAAAAATAATTGTCAAGTTATGCATGTCCCTTTAAGCAATACGAGGCTGAAAATAAACAGATGTAATGGTCTTCAAATAGTATAACAGGATGGTGAGGACCCCATACATAGCTCTCAGTTACCACACTTTAGATCATAACTTCAATTTATACGGACATGATGACAAAAAAATGTAATCAAGAGAAAAAATAAATAAATAAATAAATAAATCAAGCAAACTTTTGACCTTCAGTATTTTTATAACTACAGTATATGATATTTAAAAAATACATATACTTAGAGATTTTTCCATTATTGTGATACTTGTTATTTCTATAATTCTACTAACAAGCCCCTGCGGGTAATTATTGAAAGCATTGCCAAGTTAGGGAATTTGTTTATTTTTATATTAAGGTGAAAGGTTTTGGAAGTAATAAAAAGTTTTGTGTTTTGGCACAATCACAGCGTAGAATTATTATTATTATAATGCTTTGCAACTCCAACAAAAATAAATAAAAAATAAGACACATATAGAGAAGGAGAAAATACATAGGGAGTTGCAAATTTTAGGCCAGAAGGGACCATTTTAGTGAACAAAACCCAGACAATTTTGAATTCTAATGTTTCCAAAAAGAGTCAGGCAAAATTGGGGTATTTCACTCACCAGGAAAAACCAAAAACAAATTAATTATATGTTTTGACATACAAATTGAAGGGTTACTCGAACCAAACACTGTTTTATAAAAAACAAAACAAAAAAAAAACACTGCTTTTGAATGCAAAAAGCCTTATTGGTGCGGGGGCGTGGCTTGGCAGCCGAAGAACATGGCCGCTTAAACTTTCCCGCCGCCCGGGTCCCGACGCCAAAACCGCAACCTACCCGCTACACTGCCGACATGGGGAGACCAAATAGGACCCCACAGACCGGGAAGACCCCAGAGCCCAAAAAGGGACAGCTTATCTCGTCCCTGCGCCAGTTCCTGGTGACCCCTGCAGACCTCGCGACACAGCCGCATGGCGCCGACGGATCAATGGCGTCGGAGGAGTCCGCGCCGTCATCACCGGCATCAGACATGCTCACGGGCGGCACAGAACGGCCCCCGTGGTTAGACCTCCTGAGAGCACTGCCCACCAAAGAAGATCTCCGCTCGGCCACCTCAGAAATGGGAGCTACAATCCGGCAGGACATCCAGGCACTGAGAGCTGACATGCAGGGCCTGTCAGACCGCGTGAGCCACATAGAGGCAGCCTGTGACAGCCTGAGGGAAACACAGAATACACTAGCAGAGGCTGCAGACACCACCTCAGAACAGGTACGTGGCATGGCCTTACATATTGAGGATCTGGACAACAGGGGGCGACGCAATAACTTAAGACTGCGCGGCCTCCCTGAAACTGAGGACTCCCCCCAGCAGCTACAAGAAATCCTCCTGGAAATATTAAATGGGATCCTGGGCCGCGACCGCCTGACACCCATAGAATTTGTAAGAGCTCATAGAGCCCTCCGTCCTAAGGGCACGCCAGATAGCCCACCCAGGGATGTCATATGCTGCCTGGCGAATTTTGCCTTAAAGGAGACTATCCTTAAACAAGCACGAGGCCGGCAATCGCTCACCTACCGGAACCAAGACCTGCAACTCTTTCCAGATTTATCACCGGCTACCCTGACCTACCGACGCGCTCTGAAACCACTCACGAGGGTACTGGTGGCCCAACAGATCCGGTACAGATGGCAGATGCCCACGGGACTGCTCGTCCACAAGCCGAGAGGTCCGTTCCTGGTCCGCACACACAGCGACTACATAGCACTGGGCACGGAGCTCCAACTGCCTGCCATCAACATGAGATGGCCTGACCCATTGGACATCTATACCACCGCAAGAAACCCCTACCCGAGACCGGCGCTGCCGCAACGCACTAGAGGGGGACGCCAGGAGGCCACTAGGCCCACAGGTACCGCCCGTTAGAGGGCATGACTTTCCCCCCTTCCCCCCCACAATGCGCCCAACACCAGCCTGACCCCCTCCAGGGCACTAATAGCCCCGTTCCAGGACATAGACACTGTCCCCAGATACGAACTTAGCCAACCTACCACTTGGACACCCCACATTGGCACCCTGTCTCTCCGCCCCACAGAACTGATCCTTATGCCGGGCGGACAGTTGCTGAGCCACACCTCACCTACAGCCAGGCCGCACAGAAGCGCCACCATGGACACGAGGGCCCTGTCTACCCCGATGGCGTTAGGTGTGGCGGTGGATATGGCCCAGGGGACCGTGGTACCTGACAATGTCCGCCAAGGTTGACACTGGCCCGCTGGGTGCACCTACTGCCCTATGTCCCTGTGGCACACGCGCCCATGCATGCTGCAACTGCCCACCGCTTATGTGCCAGCGCATGCTATAACTATCCACGGCGCTGCATATCACCCGCACGCACAGGTCACAACTACCCCCCCCATGCTGCACACCACTGTTTCTGCGCCCGCCATCACTAAAACGGCTCACCGCAGTGCAGGCACCACGGCACAAACGCCCACACCCGCCACAATTGTCTACTGCATTACATTGACCGCTGTAAACGTGCCGGCTGGTGTATAGCCCCATATGCACGCTCGCGCATGCTCAAATTGCCCATTGCATTGTATAGCACATGAGATGTTTTTTCCTAGGAGCTGTTCGCAGGTCCCCCTACTTGTGGGGCTCCCTTTTTGACATGCCCCCCTAGTACCCTGCATTGCTTTATATCTGTACAATATGGTGTTCGCGCCTGCTACTGTTAGACTTGTCTACTGCACTACATGAACCAATGTGTATATATTGTGTATATATGTGAATGTGTATATATATGTGTAGACCTGCCAGGCAGGCTAACGGTACTCCTTGGTGCACATGCCACACTGCGTACACACCCGTACACGCTACTAGCACCATGGGACTGGGTACAACACAACATATGCCCCTGCATGTCCCACACCTGGCTACTACTTATACCTCAGGTTCTGCGCACGTGCAAGTCCCCAGGGTATAGGGGTTCGCATGCAACATTGGGATAGGTGCCAGACCTCGCTACACCAGGGTACAGCTCTATATGTAATATAGTATGAGCATCCGCGTACACAACCCAGAGACCTGCTGCAACCAGAGCGATGCAACCCACCACCACACAGAAGGGGGAACCCACAAGGGGGTCCGTTAACCGGGATACCCTCCGGGGGGACACAGGCTTCCCATACCACTTCCAGGGACGGAGGAATGGCACCACGGGACTACGCTGATGCTCATAGGGGGAATGGGTTGGGGGAGGGGGGATCCACCAATATCCTAACCACCCGCACTGTAGAAAGGAGGTTACACCCTGGGTAGGCTAGTGCATCTTCCCTTCAGATAGGACAACGTCGGGACCCGGGGGCGAGTCCCTGCAGACACACAACAGGTTACAGTTACAGCCGGAACCCGGCCATACCCTGGGAAACTCGCCCCGGGGGCGCGACAGCAGTTTTCACAGGTTTAAGTTACACCCGTTGGTGTTTGTTTTGATACACAACCGCCGCTGTTGGCGAGTTGACAAGGCGCCTTCCACTCCCCGTGCGGTCGGTGTCTACTGTATAGGGGGGCCATCCCCCACTCCGGTCTCCGGGCCGGGGGATCTCTACCCCCCCTGACACCGGTGCCTCTGCTCCACTGCACGGAGATATCCGCTCCCCGGCTCTGCCCTGCGTCCCCCGGACCGGGCTCTACCTACCTAGGCCATCACCCGCCCTCACTGACCGGGGCGACTTAGACACCCGTGGGACTTGACATTATGGCGACACCCGCACCCAAATACGCACCGGCCCCACTCACCTTCTTATCCCTAAACGCAAAGGGCTTAAACTCCCCCGAAAAGAGGTCACATGCTCTATGCCTCTGTCGGAAAACCAGAGCCCATGTGGTCTACCTCCAAGAAACCCACTTTAAAACCAACGCCGCCCCGAAACTCTGCAACCATATATACACCCAAGGCTTCTACAGCAATAACCCGGAGGGGAAATCTAGGGGGACGGCAATACTCCTACACAAATCCATACCCTTCGTAGCTGACTCGACCATGACTGATAACTGGGGCAGATACGTATTCGTTAGGGGCAAAATCCTGGACGAAACCTACACCTTTGCCAACATCTACGCCCCAAACACGCGACAGGACAGATTCCTCCGGGACGCACTCCGGGCCCTTCACGACTTCACGACGGGCTGTCTGGTCCTGGGTGGGGACTTCAACATCGCTCTACACCCGACGATGGACGCATCCAGGGGCCACTCATCGACACCCCCCCCCCACACACTGCTTAAAATACGTAAACTTCTCCACCAGTACAGGCTTACAGATTGTTGGAGGGCGACACACCCGACAGCCAGGGACTACACCTTCTATTCGACCCCGAATGACTGCTACACACGCATCGACTACTTCTTTCTGCCATACTACTATCTACCCAGACTGCGGGACGCTGCCATAGGGGGGACAATGTGGTCCGACCACGCACCACTCACGATCCAACTCACATCGCCACTACACAAACCCAAAACCACGACATGGCGACTCCACGAAAACCTCCTATCCAACCCACAGGTGGCCCAAGACGTACAACAAGCCCTGACAAACTACTTCGCCGAGAACCTACCACAGGACACATCCCCCCTCTTGACTTGGGAGGCCCACAAGTGTGTGATGAGAGGAATTCTCATCTCACACTCCTCTTCCCTGAAGAAGGCACGGGACCACACGATCCAAGAACTAACTGCCAGGATAGGGACCCTAACACAGGCCCACAAGCAAACACTAGACGACACACTTCTCGGGGAACTTACAGCAGCCCGTGAAGAACTAGCACGGACCCTGCGGCAATCGTACACTAGGGCTCTCCAGCGCACTAAATCGTTCTTCTACACAGAGGGAGATAAGTGCGGCAGGTTGTTGGCCAGAATGATTAACAAAAAACGCTCCATGACATATATTGCACGCAAGCGCGACGCCGCAGGCCAACTACACCACATGCCAGATCAAATCGCTACAGCCGTAACCCGCTTCTACACGGAACTTTACGCGATCCCCCCCCCACACCCCTCGGGCGGACCCTAACGTGGGAACGACCCGCATGAACGCATACCTCTCTAAATACACTAAATCTAAACTCTCCACAGACGCAGCGGAGGCTCTGGAAGCGCCCCTGACAGAAGGGGAACTGGCCCTAGCCATTAAATCCTCAAAGACCGGCACAAGCCCAGGCCCTGACGGCCTCCCCCTCAAATACTATAAAACCTTCCTGGCCACCAGGGCCGGACTGGGGGTACACAGCAGCCCTGGAAAAAATCTATGCCAGCCCCATGTCATTGAGCCTTGTGTGTGAGTGTATATATTTATATTCGTGTGTATACATTAGTAACTGGAGCAGGATAGTGGAGTGCAGGGTAATGTTGGTGTGTGCATGCAGATTAGAAGGAGTTGAGTTGCCAGCCCAATGTGAAACGTTATGAGCCACCTCAAATGCTTGTGCACAGTATTTTTATTTATTTATTTATTTAAATTACATTTTATTTTATTTATTCAGGTATGTACACAACTTCAATTTGTGTGTATGCAGGGGCATATTTGTATTGATAGTTTTATGTGTGTGTGTGTGTGTGTATTTGCAGTGCCATATTTGTATGTAGTTTGTGTGGATACAGGTGCATATATATGGAGCAGGTCAATGTGTTTAAATGTAGGGACGTGTGTGTGTGTGTGTGTGTGGAGAGTCTGTGTGTGTGAATGCAGGGATATGTCTGGAGGTTTGATGAGCGTAAAGGTGCAGAAGTGTGCAGTGGGTCAAAGTGTTCTTCTGTATGGTGGGCACTGACTGTCTCCGTGAATTAAGTGGTCAATTTGTATCCGTCATTGTCTGTAGTCCATTTCCATCTGCAATAGCTAGTAGCCCATTACTGCCCCATAGTTTGTAGTCTGTTTTTTCCATCCTATTTCCCATAGGTAGAAGAAGCCTAGTCTTTGCCCTCTGTAGTTAGTAGCCCATTCCCTTCCCCCCATAGTTAATAGCCTATGTCCCTCCTCTTCCCCCATAGATAGTACTCAATCCCTCCCATAGAAGTAACCTACTCACCTCTTCTCCCCGTAGATAGTACTATATTCTCCTCCTAGTACTCAATTTTCCTCCTAACCCCATAGATAGTATACATTATACCCCCCAGTCAACCTCCCCATAGATAGTACCCCAATCCCTCACCTTATAGACAGTGCCCCAATCCCCCTCCTCATAGATAGTACCTCAATCTCCCTCCTCATGAATAGTATCCCAATCCCCCTCCTCATGGATAGTATCCCAATCCCCCTCCTCATGGATAGTACCCCAATTTCCCTCCTCATATATAGAGCCCTAATCCCCCTATTCATATATAGTACCCCAAACTCACCCCTCACATATAATACCCCAAAAAACCTCCACATAGTGCCCCAATCCCACTCCTCAAAAGTATTGCCCCAATCCCTCCCCCATAGATAGTGCCCCAATCCCCCTCATCATATATAGTACCCCAATTCTCCTATTCATATATAGTACCCCAATCCCCCTCCTCATAGTGCCATAATCCCCCTATTCATATATAGGCACAATCCCTCCCCCATAGTTTCCCAAACCCGCTCCTCATATATAGTATCCCTATCCCCCTCATAGACAGTGCCCCAATCCCCTCCCCCATAGACAGTGCCCCAATCCCCTCCCCCATAGACAGTGCCCCAATTCCCTCCCCCATAGACAGTGCCCCAATTCCCTCCCCCATAGGCAGTGCCCCAATTCCCTCCCCCATAGGCAGTGCCCCAATCCCCTCCCCCATAGGCAGTGCCACAATCCCTCCCCCATAGGCAGTGCCACAATCCCTCCCCCATAGGCAGTGCCACAATCCCTCACCCATAGGCAGTGCCCCAATCCCTCCCCTATAGGCAGTGCCCCAATGCCCTCCCCTATAGGCAGTGCCCCAATCCCCTCCCCCATAGACAGTGCCCCAATCCCCTCCCCCATAGACAGTGCCCCAATCCCCTCCCCCATAGACAGTGCCCCAATCCCCTCCCCCATAGGCAGTGCCCCAATCCCTCCCCCATAGGCAGTGCCCCAATATCTCCCCCATAGGCAGTTCCCCAATTCCCCTCCTCATTTGCCTGAGGGGGGCCAGCAGTGTATTAAATAGGCTCCCCCCTAATGCACTCCCCAAATGTAATACACAATAGGTCCCCCAAGCCCCTTTACTCCTACCTGTACTTCAAGTCAGGATGCTGACAGGGCAGCTCAGTTCACTAGTGATGGATGGTCTGCACAAGCAGGGAAGGGATGCCGCCGGACGCAGGTATGCTGTGCAGTGTAGAGCCGCCGCGCAGCCGCCGGATATGACGTCATATGCCGCTCACATCCGGCGGCAGGTGAAGAAAAAAATCTTTGCGCTCGCGGCTCTAATTTCCGCGGCCCGCTATGCAGCCGCGGAAGGACAAACAGGAAAAAAATATTTTCCTGTCTTGTGGGTGCAGGCTGCAGCCACATGTCAAAGCGGCCCCAGGGTCGGCGGCCTACCGGGAAATTTCCCGGTATCCCGGTAGGCCAGTCCGGCCCTGCTGGCCACATTGTCCCCCCAATTTATCTCGGCCTTCAACTCTATAACAGAGGGAAATACTATCCCCCAGCAAACACTAGCGGCCAATATTGTCCTGCTGCCAAAGGAGGGGGGAGATACCGAACGGTGCACGGGCTACCGACCGATATCGTTACTAAACTGCGACCTACGCCTATTCGCCAAAATACTAGCTACAAGGTTGAACCCACACATACCAGACTTAATCTCACCTGACCAAGTGGGATTCGTCCCCCACAGGGAAGCCCGGGACAACACGGTCCGGGCCCTCTCCCTGATCCACCACGCACAGCGCACCTCGGAGAGCCTTCTCCTCCTCTCTACGGACGCGGAGAAGGCCTTCGACAGGGTGGCGTGGGACTACCTGTTCTCGGTACTGGAGCATGTTGGCATGGGGACCCACATGCGCCAGTGGATAGAGGCCCTCTACTCGTCCCCCACGGCCAGGGTGTGCATAAATGGGGTCTATACAGACGCATTCCCGGTCAGGAATGGCACCAGGCAGGGCTGCCCTCTGTCGCCGCTTTTGTTCATCCTGGCCTTGGAGCCCTTCCTACAAGCGGTAAGGCACAACCCAGATATCTCGGGGGTGGCGGTGGAGGCAGACCACCACAAAATCGCAGCATATGCGGACGATATGCTATTTTTTATAACAAACCCAGAAATCTCCCTCCCAAACCTCATGGCAGAGTTTAAGACATACGGCCACATCGCCAACCTCAAGATCAATTACGCTAAATCCTCTATTCTTAACATTGGCTTCCCCCAGAAGAGGGCAGACCAAATCCGACGAAATTTCCCCTTCCAATGGCAGGACACCGCTATTAAATACCTGGGGGTGAAGCTCACGGACGACCTATCCAAACTCTACCATATGAACTTCACCCCACTGATGGCAACATTACGGAAGAACCTGACAGAATGGGCCACACCTCACTTCTCCTGGCTCGGCAGGGTGGCCATTGCCAAAATGAACATCCTCCCACGGGTACTTTACCTATTCCAGACACTGCCACTCCAACTCCCTACCACCTTCTTCTCCGCACTCCGCACCCTCCTCATTAAATTTATCTGGAAGGGTACTAAACCCAGACTCAAGTATACACAACTCACACTCCCCAAAACAGCAGGAGGCCTGGCCGTTCCTGATTTTAAACTATATTACCAAGCATGCCACATGCAACGGGCCCTGGAATGGGCAAAAGAGGGGATTAGCAAACCCTGGAAGGCCATCGAAACACACCACGCAGGCAGGCCCCTTTCAGCCCTCCTGTGGCTGGACCCATCGATTGGTAGGCGGCTAGTCCGCCAACAGCCCTTCACCACCGCCACCCTAACCGTATGGCACTCACAAGCGAGGAAACTACGCCTCTCCTCCTTCCCGTCCCCGCTACTACCTCTGGCGTACAATCCGGAGTTTGAACCGGGGGTAAGACTGGGGAGCCTCCGCTGCGTCCTCCCTCAAACCATACCCAGACTCCGAGACATGACCGCCAATGGGAAAATTGTGTCCCTACAGACGCTCACGGGCACACCCACCCAGCCTTTCATGACAACATTTAGATACACCCAAATTAGGAACTACATCACCGCTATACCACAACATCCCGACATATATAGGGACCTTACGCCATTCGAACAGCTATGCCAAGACCCGGAGCCCATGCCCCATAGTATTTCATACCTCTACTCCATGCTACAACGGCAACAGGGACACCCCCCACCTCCCTTCATGTCCAAATGGGAGACTGCCGTAGGGGAAACACTTACCGAGACCCAGTGGCACAAGATCTGCGACCTAGTGCACCATTGCGCAATCGCTAGCAAAACCCAGGAAACGGCCTATAAGGTTCTCACACAATGGTACCTGACCCCAGAACGCTTACAGAGAATGCATTTGGACGCGGACGGCCTCTGCTGGAGGTGCAAGAGAGGGGCAGGATCCTTTCTTCACACATGGTGGGAATGCCCACTCATAGTACCGTTCTGGGAGAAAATAGCTGCCATGGTGGCCATGTTCACGGACAAGGTCCCACCCTTCCAGCCCGCCCCATACCTCCTACACCACACGACAACCCCCACATCACGTTACAAACGCTCCCTGACCATCCGAATTCTTAATGTCGCAAAACACCTAATACCTTTGTACTGGAAAAAAGACACAACCCCAACACTCTCCCTGTGGTTTACCAGAATGGAGGAGTTACGAGTCACAGAGGAGATCTGGTATTCAGCCCAAGACCGAACGCAGACATACTTAGACACATGGACACCCTGGTTGGCACGGGTGGGTACAGAGGCATTCCGGACTATGCACTTGACCATGGGGGGAGGAACAGACAATCCCCAGGAGAGGACGCTGGGAGACTAGCGGGACGATCCACACCTGGCCCAAAACGTGATGCCTCACTCCCGCCCCCCGTCAAAAGGGGGTGGGGCGCGGTCCGGGGGACCCGGGGGGCGGTGCCTGGGCCGACCCCGCGGGGGTGTGCGGGGAAGGCTACGGCGCCCGCTGGGGTGCGACCACATGCGGAGCCCGGGGCGGCCTGCAGCCCCGCTAGCGAGGGGGGTGGAAGTGCGCCAGTTTTGTGAGCTATAGAGCTAATGAGTTTGGAAGGAGTCGTAGGATACCCCTTAGGTTATCCCCATCAGCACAACCTACACCGCTGGGCAGAACCGAACCATACTAAGGTAGGGGGGCAACACCCCACAACACTGCCATCCAGGACCATAGACACAGGGTCACTGGAGGGTTGCACGTCCTGAAGGAACCCTATACAACAGATGGCCACATGCCTCACTACTGCCTAGAGGCTACAGGGTGGGCAGGGGGAATAGACAAACAAAACACAACAGTGGGGCATGCAAAACCACCCAACGTAGAAATGGTGCATATTGAATATAACAGAGTACGAAACACCACCGGGTAACACCGGACCTGCGAGTCCATAATACACATGCTATTTACTCAAGAAAGCGACCTGCGAGTCGCCCAGACACGTACGTCATCATATGCCCTCCGATGTATAAGCTTTTGTGAATGACCAGAGGGACCTGGGAGTCCACGTTTCTCTTGTACATGTTGCAAAACCAACAAAAACGAAAGGTTCAATAAGAAGATATTTACAAAAAAAAAAAAAAGAGTACTAAACACCATGTAACACCGGACCTGCGAGTCCACGTTTCTCTCTTACATGTTGCAAGTCCAACAAAAACGAAAGGTTTAATTAAAAGATATTTACAAAAAAAAAAAAGCCTTATTGGTATGGTTACTTTGAGCTCTGCACATAAGTCATCTGTCAGTCAGAGGCCACTAGGTGTAGCCCCAGCTAACAGAGGTGACCCTCAGGTATCTAATGATACCTGTGGCTTCTTGGTACCGGCAGGAATATAACCCTATTGTTACTTTTAATGCTTGACAGTCTATGCCATGGGTTCTCAATCTCCGCCCCCCCAGATGTTGCTGAACTACAACTCCCATGATTCTTTGAATTACGTACATAGATAGCCATAGAATCATGGGAGTTGTAGTTCAGCAACATCTGGGGGGCCGGAGTTTGAGGACCCATGGTCTACTCTATGCCATCAGCAGGTGACAACCCTTTAAGGACCATGTGATGGTGCAGTACAGGGCTTTAACTTAAAACTTGCATATCCACTTACACAATATGATGCTGAAACATCCTCAACAATGCAGTGAGATTTACCAAGAAACCTGCTAAACATGCCATTAGTAGCCTCTTACTAGTGAAAGATTTTTTTTTTTTTAAATCTATCTCCAACCATTAAGCTATATACTAAATAAGTTGGTGAGAAACCAAACTTGAAAAAAAATTCCCACTGGTTTATGCAAATTCATAGAGTCTGACACACGAAGCCTGTATGTGCTCATTTACATATGAAGCTTTGGAATTCTGGGAGAATTGAGGAAACAACTTGGAATTACTCTGCCTAAGGCTCATTTTTCCCCAGGTCCTACTTGAGATATGTAGATAATGCATAACCATAAATTTTGAATTTGAAATAGCCATTAATGCATGTGCAGAAGCCTTCTAATTAAACAAATCAAATTAGTTTGCAAAGATGTGCAACAGAGTATGAAAAATAAGATTATTCTCTCTCATCAAGTATCCATTTGATGTGTAATGGATTTGCAGAGACAGGTAAATTGGCAGCTTTGTGTTTCTGGCCTATGTTATAATGAGATTAACAGGAAACACCTGACAGGGCCTGCCTGTATTATGCAAGAGCATCTACAAGGGCCATACTTCCAAATTACTAATATACGAGAGGTGATCATGCTGCCCTTTAATTAGAGACCTTTATAAAATATATCCCACAGTGTAGCACGGATTGTAATGCAGCGATGCCGTATACATTATCCATACACATTCCTAGGGGGGATATGGTCGTACTAAAATAGGTGATGTTATCATGTAATTACATGCCTCTCCTTGAGGTCTTTCAACAATTTAACAGCAGTTCATATTTAACATTGCTCTTATTTAACCCTTATGGCACTCACTTCTAGGGATGTGCATGGGCAAAAAAAAATTGGTTTGGTTCGGAAATTTGGATAAGTAAAAACATTCGCCTGCTTCGGCAATTTGGACCAATGGCATTCGGTTGCAGTACTAAGATTGCCGCTAGTGTCTGTCTACCAGACAGCCACAAGAGGCTCCACCAGCAGTTTCACAGAGTTTGACTCTGTGAAACAACGCTAGACCTCCTCACGCTCCTCCCAGCGTCAAGAAAAAACCCCTAGGAAATCATTGAGGCAATGCTTTCCTTAGGAGAAGTCTTAAGGGGCACGTGGCGCATGAACATTTGGTCTTTGCCCATTGGCTGACTGACATCAGGTAAGTGAATCCAGAGTTATTTCACGGTTTACATTGCCGTGGGGAGGGGAACATGGTATCGTTAGGAATACCCCAAACCTCTACTTCCCAATGTTGGGAGGTATACAAAATTGATATACCTATTGCAGGAGGGAAGGTTTTGCCGTCACATAATAACAACAACAACAACGTATCAAATCAATTCCAAGTAAGAACCTGATTTCTTAAAAACAGCAATACGTTTTAATTAACATTCTAAATAATATGTAGTACCATAAATGTTTATAACTACATTTCACATAATGCTAAATTAACCGTCACTAAACCTTCCATTGCTCGTACTTAGGTGGGGATTTTATCTATTCTGCAGAGGGCTGCTACTGCCATCTACTGGTTTCCAGAAGCACAGCCTCATTTGTAAACCAGTTTTTAGTGGCAAACTCAATAGTTTGTTTCTCCATTTAACAGATGGTTAAATATAGCTCTGTGTAGATCAACAGCTGCCGAAACCATATACATCTTCACAGTTGGGCACAATAATTTTATGGAAGAAGCCAGTATGTCTTTCTTTTCAATTAATTGCATACAAAATTTTATAGTGAGCGCTCACCTTAATAAGGGTAGTGGTATGATAGAAAGAACCAGGGTGCTATATGGAAAAAATCTGTTCCACCATCAGAGTCATACATACAATATTGAAAAATCCAAAGCACACTAAGTTAATCTTGCACAAATATTTTTTTACTAAATAGATATTTGATAAAAACAGTACAAGTAACGTGCAAACAGTATAAAAGGCATGCAAATAAAGAATGACATACCTATTGTACATATCAAATCCAAAGATAAGTGCTCAATTAAATAACCCACATACCCAAAATAACAGGCATACTAACCCAGAGCAGGAGATACAGCAACCCCACAGGGGTAAAATAAATGTATCCTTCAATGATTATTTTTTTTATACTATTGTACACGTGTAATATGTTAACAGTAGCAACTGTGAATGGCGCTAAACTTTCCTAACATTGGTTTTTAAATGCCTAAACCAGTTGCAGCCAGCTCCCAAAATCCTCAGCGAGATAGTGGCAGAGAATCCTGGGAGATTTATTTCAATAACAGCTGAAGTCATCACCAACACAAACAGATCTTGTTAGCTTGTTAAATAACTAAATCTATCAAGGCTTTATCTTGCTCCAATAGTGTTATTAAAGGGATACTAAGAATCATACACACTATAGCCAGTCTCTCCGATTTTGTCAATCCATTTTCAACTGGTTTTACAAGTATCTGTGGCTCTCCTATCAGTCTCACGCCAGCCCCTGCTGCATTGTCTGTACAAATCAATTTCAAGTATGAATGGCAATGACAGGCTGTAAGCCAGGATTCATTGCATTAAAGGAACATTCCAATGAGTTATAGTGCAAATGGTGCCATGAGAACCCGGCACCCCTGCCTCCTATTAGGAGAAGTCATAACAGCTTAGAATGGTCTAACTTATTGCCTCCTCAAATCAGGAACTTCCGCTCAAGCCAATGCAGAACTAGCTCACTGGTTGAAATTATGAGCCTAGCAGTGTTAATTTTGTCAACCAATAAGTTTATATAAATTGTAGTCAAAAAGTTTTTGAGATTTAGTCAAAAAAAAAAAGAAGTCTAAAAACAAACAATTCAGATGACAAAATTACAACTAAAAATAAAACTGCATTTTAGTCAAAAGACAGACTAAAACTAAATTGAAATTTGCCGCCAAAATTAACACTTCACAGAGAGAGACACCTAGAGGGGGCAGGGAGAGAGACACCTAGAGGGGGCAGGGAGGACACAAAGAGACACAGTGGAAGGGGCAAAAGAGACAGACAGAGGCTTTAAAGAAACCCATTGAAGTCATGTCGAGTAAAATCTACTGGAGATTTAGTCAACTAAAAACTAGACTAAAACAATTCAGATGACTAAAATACGATTAAAGCTAAAATGACTTTTTATTCAAACGACCATGACTAAAACTAAACTGAAAATTGCTGCCAAAATTAACACTGAAGCCTCGCCCTGAATTGACAGGCTTAGCTCAGTATAGAGATATTCCAACCCTCACTGAGCAATGGCAGAGGCAGAAAAGAGCACCTGGCAGACCAGGCATAAGAAGTCAAACTGTTTTGCCACGACAACTCTGGCATCATAACCAACTGTAGTGGTTATGGTGATCGGAGTGTTCTTCTAAGCAGTAAAAGTCATCGTGCTTAGAGTGTCTCTTTATTGCTTCCCATTGGCCCATGGTGTGTTCAGTCTCTGAATGTAGCTCTCTACGGAGGGGTATGTCTGCGTGACATGACAGACAGTGGAAGACTATAAAGACAGAAGCACACATCTCTATTTATTTCCTGAGGCGTGACAAGTTATATTGAAGTTCCCAGTTCCCTATATTCTGCATTTAGAGTCGTCTATATATCACCAGTGAAATGACTTTCACAATTACTCCGTTCTTCATTATGAGACTCTTTTATATCAATAGAGGCATCTCTGCTGCCTGTGGTCTGTTAAGCTCTCTGCAGATCAACAATGTAGATTAGCCCCACCGCAAACTTTGCAAAATCTGCTTCATGAAAATACTTGTTGTCCCCAGTATTCTGGACTCTGTTCAGGATTCAGGATACAAAATTCCGCCTTTAGTTTTCAAAGTATTTGGATTTTGCCGATTGAGGATTTTGTCAGCTAAATCTGAATGTGGCATGATCATATGCCAAGCATTAAATGGACACACTGTATGCTTATTGAATACACACAACCAATGCACAATAGAAAAACAACGTGCTGGCAAGGGCATAGCTACAGTAGAGAATAATCGGTACATGACTGTTGGCATTCTTAAAGTAATCCATTTTGTGAATAAATCCCAGATTGGCATAATAACCCCGTTTTTGATAAGCGTAAGGCTCAAGGGTAATTTCCCAGAATTTCTTATGTTTGCCCATCTGCTATATTTACCAAATAGGTTTGTGAGCTTTTGAAACAAATCAAATCCATGCTTCTATCCTTAAACAGGGCCTCTACACCTTGGCTCCTTGTCAATCATGGTCACAACCGAGTAGTGGGAGAAGAGGAAGCTGGATGTTTTTTTTATGAATGTGTGTGATTCATACATACATTTCTTTTCAGAAATTCTACCATACAAAGCCATGGAAAGACGGCAAATGGCTTAGGTCCCTTTGATTTAAGAGGACCTAATTGGTCAGGTCCAAAAAATGAATTTCAGAGATTAATGCACTCTTTCTATAATGTACTATAAATAATTGAGCAGTATATCCACCACGGATTTCCTTTTAAACCCTGAACATTCCAGAATACAAGGGTACCAGGTGCATCTGGACATTTTTCTCAATAAGTATAGACCGCTTATCTCTTGCATATTCATTTTGTATCCAGTCTTGGGTGTATAAGGCAATATATCCCCCAGTACTTTGCTGTGCAAGTCATTCATACCCCAGTTGGCCCAATGTCTACTACAAGGGTTGCCATCCTTCAGCACCCTGGATGCTTACTACAACTGCCCTGATGTTTTTCCTACCCCTGAACTAGTACATAGGTGCACCTTTTTATACCAGGCCAGTTCTGGCACCATAATCATGGTGATGGGAGTATTCCTTTAAAAATAAGCATTTTCTGTTCAATTAATAAAAGAAGAATTGCTAATTCCAGGCTGTAACGCCTTTTAATACAACAGCCCACATCTATAAAACCTCAGACTACCTTTCTGTGTTCAATACTGCACATTGCCACCAGGTGGCAATCTGATCGGGATGCTTATTGCTCAGTCCCCTATGCTGATGTGGTATTTGTTTCAAAACTCTCAACTAAACACAGAAATGAGATTAGAATTAAAAAATAAATTAAAAATACTTCCCATATGTGAAACAAAACTTTACTCCATCTGCCAAAAATCACAAAGTATGCAAGGGATATATCAACCAGATGTTTGCAATGCCCTTTGGACTGTAGTATCCCTAAAACCCAATGCAATTAAATGAGCTGCAAAATATACCTACTGGCAAAATGCATACCCATTACTTTCATTTTGCAATATGTGGTTGTACATTCACAATCATGTTTATAAAATAAAATGTAAAAAAAATTAAAAAGTGGTCTACTCAAAGCAAAAAAGCATTCTGATTTTACGATCTTAACACTTTAAAGACTAAAGACAGTCTCTGTAACAAACTATATTCCAAAATGAAATACCCTCTCAATTACACACTGTATATCTGCATGGATCTTCCTAATCCACACCCACCGCGTTTCGCAGATCTGATCCCGGGAGAGGCATGGGACAGGAAGACCTTAATTTTGCTCAGTTAGGGGGAGCTGGAATTTACATCAAGTAATGATACATTGGAAATTAAATATAACTTGTGTTAATTTTTTTCAAAAGATGCTTTGCTTTTTTCTTTTACATTCATAAACTAATTTAGCAAATGACATCATAATCCAGTGCAGACAAGGCAAAGTCAGGGCAAACACTGCAAATTTAGAGGTGAAACATGGTTTAGTTCTCCTCTTTATCGGCTTTCTCTGTACAGACTGCCTGATGCAAAGGAAAGAACTCATAACAATGATTGACAGGGAGCTATGATGGAGTCCCTTAGTTGCTGGATCAGGAAGTACGGAGTTTTGTATTTAATTTGAATTTTTACACCTCACAAACACATTCATTTAATATAGAGATAAATACACCTTGTACTAAAATTGTTGGAAGTGAAAGTTCCCCGTTAAGTCACTCAAGTCTGTAAAGGATGTGACCACACTGGTGTTTAAATGATATATAAACAGAAGATGCAAAGTTTACACATTGGTAGATATTATGAATTCTACATTAGTTGGGCAGAACTGCAGAAATTCTAATATTAAAGTTAAAAAGTAACTCTAGACCATAACCACTTCAGTTTATCAAAGTAGACATGTAGCATACGGTCTCTTCAATCTTATAATTTAATTTTATTTGTGGAAAAAACAGAGCTTTAAAGCGGAACTTGTGGCTCCACCTACAAGCCCTGTCAGTAAGATGAGAATTACACTTCCTGGTTCTCAACATGTAAAGCTCCACGGTAGTAGAATTTGCAACCCCAAAGAGTGATGCATCTCGGTGATAATTATTGCTGCATGCAGCTACGCATGCTGAAGTACACCAACATAACTACAGTCTCTTATTGCCAGGGTTTCTCAGTGGAGCCGTGATGCCCTAATAGAGTAATGCTTTAAGTATCACTTATTTTTTTTTTTTAATTCTTTATTTATACACAAGGTAAGGTAACCACAGGCACGTGGAAGCAGTATAAAGAGATACAGAGTGCGATAATATAGTCTCACATATATGAACCCTTAGATCATGAACATACAATGGTTTTGAAAACATTACGTTAAAGAAAGCAGAAATATTAATCAGTCCACAGTTTTCATAACTCGTGAGAGTTCCGTTGTTATAAATGCATGAACATGTGTGGAGTTACACCTCGTTGTTTTTTATTTTAGTAATATAGGAAGATATCGGTCCTCCTCTGTACACCTCTCAGGTCTACATAAATCCCTAGCGTGTTAGAGCAGTGGGCCTCGGTTTTTCGTCTAAAAAGCCAATGAATCCCAGTTCTATATACAAGACTAGTTGGTTTACATGATATCTTTGACCTCGTATCATTTGTGGGCGTCGCCCTAGGCATTGGATCGGCATGTATGCGATATAGTGTCCAAAGCATTCAGTGGGCGGTGTCATCTAGATAGGGGACGTAGCGATGATATGGCCTGGTGTACATGGAGTCGGACGTAGAAAGGTTAGAGAAGATAGGGTGAAGGAACTCAGAGAGAAGAGGGGGAGGGTGCGGGAAAGGAAGAGGGGGGGGGGAGGGTGGAAGGAGTAGGTTCAATCCGTAGTAGCGTGTTATAATTATAGGTAAGCTTCATAAATTAAATTTAAACTATAAGGCGTTGGGCCCTGGTGGAAATCAAGGTGCCGCAAGCATCTTCCCCAAGCCATAACCGGCCCCGACGAAGATGAAGTCACAGGCGGGGTTCCGGGGTAAGTCCCCTTTCCTCTCCCCTAGTCTCCGATTCCGCTGTTTATCCACGGGGCCCAGACCCTATCAAACTTTTTAATAGTGCCTCTAACTAGCGCCGTCAGCTTATCCATAAGGAAAGCGTCCTTGATCTTTTGTACGACTACGTCGACTGGGGGGGTATCGGTCTGGAGCCACACTTGGGCCAGGGCTCTTCTGGCTGCTAAGTTCACTTTGTGTAATAGGTTTTGTTCCACTCTGGGCCAGTCGTCAAGAGGTCTGGCCAGGAGGAATACCCATGGGTCTAACTTAAGCTCTCTATCAAAAATATCCTTCAAAAGTCCTACCACCCGTTTCCAAAAGTTCTGTGCTGCAGGGCATTCCCACCACATATGTATGTAGGATCCCTTCCGGCCGCAGCCTCTCCAGCACAGGTCCGTGGGTGTTTTGCGCATTTTATATAACTTCACCGGGGTGGTATACCACCGAAAGATGGTTTTATATGCCTGTTCCTGCATGGAGACACATATAGACGAAGAGGCTGCTGCCTCCCAGATTTCTTGCCAGTCGACGCCTTCCAATTCCTCTCCCAGGTCAGCTTCCCACTGAGATATATATGTGAGGTCACCCCATTCCGTCGTGTGTGTACTCAGGTGTGTGTACAGGATGGAGATGAGGCTCCTGGGAAACCGTTCTTTGAGGCACATGGACTCGAAGAAGGTTGGCCGGCTCAGTGCACTAGCTTTAATCATAGGGGCCTGGGCGAAGTCTCTCACCTGGAGGTAGCGAAAGAAGTCGGCGGGGCGTAGGGTAGCCCTAGTCTTAAGTTCTTCAAATGTAATAACAGAGCCGCCTTCATAGAGGTGGCAGAGACGCTGTACCCCTGTGCCTTCGATACCCCCAAAATCCCTAGCGTTTAATCCCGGTGGAAATGCTGTGTTTCTCAAGAAGGGAGTTAGGGGGGAAAGTCGGGGTGACAAACCATATTTGGTTGATGTGGCGTCCCAAAGTCTCAGAGAGTTCGCAATAGCCGGGCATTCGATGTGTGTCGATGGTCTACGGTCCCTTGGGACCCACATCAGAAATTGAGGCAAGTCTGGTCCCGTGAGGGATGATTCGAAGTCTACCCACCGCCGCTCCCCTGGAGGGGAATGCCATAAGGCTATCTGTGTAAGTTGCGCTGCTTGGTAATAGAAGTACAAATTAGGGAGGCCCAGGCCTCCTCTCGTCTTCGCTCGATAGAGAACGTTCCGAGAGGTCCTGGGTCTCCTGTTCTGCCAGATGAATTTCCCTATTGCCTGTTGGAGTGCGCCCAGGTCTGATTTGGTTACTTTAACTGAGAGGGCCTGGAACAAGAACAAAATCCTAGGGAGAATGTTCATCTTCACCGAGTGGATTCTGCCGATCCATGAGATCGGTTTATCCAGCCATTTTTCCATATCCGTCGTTAGCGTGCGGATCAGAGGCGTATAATTTTGTGTGAATAGTCGAGCAGGGTCTGCTGTTAACCATACCCCCAAATATTTGATATGATCCCTAGCTGAGCGAATCTGGTAGGTGTCGCCTATGGAGGTTATGTCAGGTTCAGGCATGCAAATAGGTAGTGCGCAAGATTTAGGCATGTTTACTTTGTATCCTGCCAGTCTACTATAGTCAGCTAGGACACCCGTTAACGCCCTCATAGACGGAAGTGGGTCAGCCAGGGTCAGTAAGATGTCGTCGGCGAAACCCGACACAACGTACTGATGGCCCCCCACCGAAATCCCATGGATGTCCGGGTTGTCTCGTATTGTCTGCAGAAGGGGTTCTAGGGAGAGGATAAACAGCAGGGGAGACAAAGGGCATCCCTGTCTGGTGCCGTTTCCCAGGCCAAAGGGTGTCACCCTCGCCCCCGATATGCGAACCCGTGCTTTAACATTTGTATACATTGCTTGAACCACATTTATAAATGAGTCTGGCAGGCCAAAGTGTCGAAGGACTTCGAAAAGATAGGGCCATTTAACCCTATCAAAGGCCTTCTCGGCGTCAAGGGATAGAAACAATGTTGGGATCTTCCTATTCGTTTGCCTCCAAATGAGGTCAATGTTCCGCCGGGTATTTTCAAAAAGCTGCCGGCCAGGTACAAAACCAACCTGGTCAGGGTGTATCAGTTTGGTCAAGAAGGGGTTTAGTCGGTTGGCCAAGACCTTCGCCAAGATCTTGGAGTCGTGGTTGATCAGCGAGATCGGGCGGAAGTTGCCCGGGTCGAGATCATCTTTGCCCGGTTTAGGTAACAATACCACGTCCGCCAATGACATGTCCCGGTCCGGGACGCCACCCCCCATGAGGTCGTTAAACCACGACTCCAAGTAAGGTACTAGCTCCTCTCGGAAAGCTTTGTAATAACTGCCCTCGAAACCGTCTGGACCTGGAGCTTTATTACCTTTCAGCATTGAAATTGCAACGTTTATCTCATCGGTAGTTATGCGTGCTCCGAGAGTCGCCGATTCACCGGCTTGCAGTTTTGGCAAAGTGAGACGAGACAGAAAGGCATGGGCATCGTCCACTTCTCGTTGAGGGTCTGAAGCAGTCCCGTTGGAATGGTTGTATAAGTTAGAGTAATATTCCGTGAAGACCCCTGCAATCTCCGTGGGGTCTGTACAGATTTTACCCGAGGCGTCTTTGATACGCGTGATATGCGAGTGTCCCTGTCTCGGGCGTAGGGCCCTGGCCAACAGAGTATCCATTTTATTGGATTTCTCATAAAAGGTCCGTCTGGACCAAGTCACGGCCCTAGCCGTGTCATCTATGAGTGTGTCGCGGACCGAGGATCTCAATCTCTGCACGTCCGCTAGCGTGTCCGGCGACTGGAGGGCCTTATGCTTTTCTTCTGCTTTCCCTAATGCCTCCAGCTGTGCAGACAGCAGTTGCGTTTTGCGTCTTTTCTTCACTGTGGCCTCGCGAATCAATATACCCCTAATAACTTTATATAGCTTTGTGTGCGGCCCATACCGTAGCTGGTCTTACGCCAGCACACGCGTTTCTTGCGAAATATTCGAGCAGTTCTTTGCGGACAATCTCCACTATAACCGGGTCCTGTAATAAAGAGGTGTTTAACTTCCAGGACCACGGGGAGGCCGCACACAACCTATCCAAAGTCAGCGTGACCTCCGCGTGGTCTGACCAGGTGATGGAGCCGATAGCAGTGCCCGAAACCCTGGACGCGGCACAGGAATTAATCAGGAATGAGTCTATCCTAGAGTAGGTTTTGTGAGGTGCTGAGTAAAATGTATAATCTCGACCATCGGGGTGATGTGCTCTCCAGATATCGATGAGGCCTGTGCGGTGTAGGAAGGTGCGGAGCAATTTGTCCTGGCGACCACTCCCGTGAGACCTCGGGAGTCCGTCGCGCGGGCTTCTGTCCGCCGCAGGGCATGGGGTGGCGTTAAAGTCGCCCCCCACGATTACCATGCCGTGAGGCAGACCGTTTACGACCTGGGTCATGTTGTCCCAGAAGTCCACAGAGGGATCATTAGGGGCGTAAATATTTATAATATGGATGGCGTGAGAATACAGAGTTCCGGATATTAAAATAAAACGGCCACTCGGGTCCGCTGTGACAGTCCCTACCCGAAGCGGGCATCTATGGTGTAAAAGCACCGCCACCCCATTCCTTTTGTTTAATGCCCTTGCTTCGTGGGTAGTTAAGTATCACTTATATGTATGCATTAGAAGATAATACAGACAGTGACTGTAATACACTCAATTATTTGTTATTAATACTAAAGCAATGAAGGGAATTTAAAAAATAAAATAAAAATACATTTTATTAAAAGGAGTGTACAGCTCTAAATTGTACCAATCATCAACACATATTTTGGGAGGTATGAACACTTATTTCAGAAACAGAAAGATGCGGCCAAATGACACTGCGGAGCATATTAAAACTCCTTGAGAACTGTTGGGTAAAGCAACCATAAGCTCAGTCAGCCATTCCACACTGCCGACAGGAAACACCTGGAATTTTCTGATACAACATCCCTGCAAATGTTCTGTTCATTAAAAAAAAAAAAAAAAATCAAAAAAATCTGATTACTCTGGCTAGCTATTAAATATTCATCTCGACAATAAAGACACATTTTTTTTTCAAGTTGGCTTCTGTGAACACTGAATGAACCTACTTTTAAACTCATCTGCTATGTAAGGTCTTGAAATCAAAGGCTACAGATTTTTGTTTTCCCCATTAAGTCCTATAGTAATATAGCTGCATGTCATTTGTGCATTATTTGACAGTTTGTGCTATTTTTGTTAAAGCATATCCAGTTCCTTTAGCCTCTGAGCTACAATAAATTATATCAAACAGCCCTGCAGTAATTAAACAGGGCTTGATTTCCTCAAGAACAACCTGAGGACTTGTATGACATTTTCAGGTAAACCAATCCTCCCTGAGTCTATTCATATAATTTCACATGGATGTATGACTAATCCCTGAATACATGCAGACAGTCCTGGGCCAAGAGGATTGGCTGTTGGCTTTGGCTTGTTGAGCAGTAGAGAATGTTCACAAAAAGCTAATTGAGAAACCATGGTTGAGAAATTCTGACCATGTTTGTGTGCTTACGTTCAGCACGTGTGCAGGTCGGTCAATCAGTATGCATGTGCACCGGGCTTATGTCTGTAAAGAAGCAAAGAGCAGGATTAATCTTAAGGTGACCCTAGGCATCAGCCCAGGGCCCAAGTGTTAGACAGGGGCCCAGAACCATGTATTTGCTTGCTACTCATTCACATCCCTATGTGAAGAAGGAAGCAAATTGTAACCTGTATAAAATCCTGTGGGATCTTGAGCTTTCTCTGTTCAGGCATACTGCATTCCTGATGCACCCCTTTTGTAACACCCACCCTTCCTCATCTCATTTACTTAAAGGGACACTATAGGCACTCAGACCACTTCAACTCATTGTAGTGGTCCGGGTGCAGGGTTCCTGCCCCCCTTGGTCCTGCAATGTAAAACATTTCAGTTTTTGAGAAAATGCATGATTAGACAGCCACTAGAGGCGTTCCTGGATTCTAACAGAGTTTAACTCTGTAAAACAACACTGGACGTCCTCACACTCTGCACCAATGTGATCCATACATAAGCATTAGGTTCCCACGTCGGAGGAGACAGAGTACAGGCCCAGTGCTAAGGGATATTGGTGATGGAATCTGATAAGTGACTAAAGGGTTTTTTAACCGTTTATGTGCTATGTGGCAGAGGTGGAGAGGGAGACCAAAGGGCTCTAGAATGTAAGGAATAAAGATTTGTGTTTTCAACAGTATAGAATGCCTTTAATGTGGTAGGTATGTAAATAGGGGAAAATGTGAGCAAAGGGGTGGTGATTTTGGTAGTATCCCTATCTTCGGCTAGATATACTTTGAAAAAAATTGCATTCACAATATTGCTCAATCACAATTTAAATGCAACCATGTTTTGCTCATTTTTGTCACAGAAGTGAAATTAAAATTAAACAAGGAAATGTGCATCAATGTATGTTGCCAAGAAAAGAGACAGATTTAAATTCAAAGAACAGTTCCACACATCAGAGGTGCTTTGTGCTGGACATAATATATTCTCCAATGTTAACAGTGTTAAATTCAAATCTTGTGTCCCCCTTCCAAGGTGAAGTCTAGTCACATTACACTAATCATGGCATATTGAGTCCCCCCTCCAGGGTATGTTCGTCTTCTACTGGCACAAAAAGAGTTAACACCATGAGCAGGTCACATCGCTGGCAATTACAAGTTCCACTAATGGAAGAACAGGATTGAAGCAGCTATGTTAACATTTTAGCATTCAAGAGGCTCTCACTTCCCTTGCACACAGTTTACTTTGATTATTATCTTAATTAGTCTAGTCTGCAGACTCTACCACCTTGGGTTTATCAATGGCCTCACCCAGCTTCTCCAATCCCAGCTGGTTTGAAGTAATGCATGATGTGGTTGACCAGGTCAAACTGACTTTTGAGAGAATATTTTGCGAGAGTCATAAAAGTGGCTGTTAAAGCTAATGATAAACTAGATAAACAGAAGCAGTAGTAGTACATTTATGATTACAGTTAATTTTTAACAAGAAATGTAGTCTCTCTTACAAAGGGGCAGGTGGTGGGGTCATTGTCAGACAGGATTTCCATGCAATACGCATCTTGTATTATTTGTTATATTCCTTTCTGTTTTAGGCTGTAAACTTATTATCACTATGCTGCTGCCTATTCTACAACATTCCGATACAGTTTTATCATACATTACCTATAGTGAATCTATTCACATCTGGTTCTACCTACTGTACATGGGTGGTGTGTAGGAAACCATCAACTTCCCGTCAGTCTCCCAGAGCTAGAGCAAAACCTGAAGAAGGGAGTTAGCTGGTAAAGAGAAGACTTCATTGGCACAGGCGACCTTGCTTCTGCAAGAATCCAGCAACAAACCATATCAGCATTGAGAGGTTTGCATGCGGGACGAGACGGTATAACCGAGAGCATGGCGGTGACGATCCGTGTCACTGGAAATGCAATGGAGGAGTACCTTCTCGATAGCGGTCTCATATCACATAAAGGAACACACCATATGTGTTCAAACACATAAAACAAATAAATACATTTGCTTTTGGTTAATCCTCAATGATAGACTGGGCCCGGGGGCTCTTCAAAACAGTCCTATGCTAGAGGTGTGTGCGAACGCATATACCCATTCATAGACTTTTCACAGATCATTGATTAGTGGTGAAAACAGGCACACTGTAACCTTGCACGCAAGACTATTCCTTTAGCGGTGTGGATCTAACAGAATGGAAGAAAGCCTCCCCAGCTTTATAATAATGCAGATTTTTATTAAACACTGAAGTGCTTTGTTTGTTTGGAGTGTTGCGTTACAGCACCAAACCCAGGATGGCGGAATAAGATCTGAAATTGGGACTGTCTTGCAGATTCACAGACAGGTCAAGGATATGGAATCATGGAACAAATAGAGGAATTTTTGGCCCTCAAAGTTTTTGTTTAGCTCCAACTTACTTAAAAACATTTCTGTAAAATATATATAAACACGCAAATGGACATCTGTTCACTGTACAAAACCACAAATAATGAGCAAACTTTTTTTCTTGCCTGGTCCACACATGCGCATCTAACAAACAGATACCTACGATACTTGTCTGTCTATTCCCATGTGTTTTTCCGAGAAAATGCAAGCATGCACCAATTAGAATTTCTGGGGGAAATCATACCAAAATAGAAATGTATGCTCAGATTTAATCCTGATTGCCTGGGCATGTTCAATGAGGTTCAAAACCATAATCAGTACACTAGGAAATCAAAACATTACCTTCGAGGGCCAGTGCATGAAACGCCCCTCTTGTACAAAAATAAAAACAGTATAGAGAGGGTTAATGCAGAAGCACAAAAGTGGTACTTCATTTCCTTAAGACTCCAGTCCGACCCGTAATTTCCATTGTTTGCCTGGAGCAGTACGGCTTAGAAGGTGATTTGTTCTAAATATTTTGGAAATGTCATATTATGCAACCTCTTGGCGTAATGTTTATTAAACACATCTGTGGCTTCATGTTTCAACAGGATATTGTACACGTCATCTTAGGAAAACCAGTAAGAAAATATGGGCAGCCACACTGAAATATTGATAAGAAAATCCAGGTGATCTCTTTCCAAAAATGTAATTCTTGTTTTACATGAATTATATTTCAAGACAATTGACATTGGATCGAATTGTTTAGCATCAATTAAAATGTTTTTATTAGGTTTGGTATTTGTTGCAAGCATGAATTTGGTGCTGCTAGAGCTGTAGGTTTCAAGGACAGAAAAAAAATAAATGTTTTGTTACAAATGTTTGTTACTTTTGTATTTATCCCACTATTGCAAATTACCTTTATTCCAGACTGCTGATGCTAGCTCTGCCCTGATCTGCCTGCTTAGCTGACATCTTTAGAATTGGTGTTCTAAAGCCAATCACAATGCTTTCAAATAGGAAAGCATTGGATTGGCGGAGCTTTGGCCAATCAGCATCTTTTAATAGAAAAAGTAGTGGCCACTAGGCTGTAATGCATTTTCTCAGAAAAGACCGTGTTTACTGCAAAAAACCTGAAGGTAATGATTCTACTCACCAGAACAAATACAATAAGCTGTAGTTGTTCTGGTGACTATAGTGTCCCTTTAAGAATATTTTTTTAAATCTACATTATTCTGCCCATTTAACTGGGTTATGAATGGCACAACTTTTATAATTACGGTTAACATTTTCCTGCTCTACGTGCAAATCTACATATGTTTTCTAAAGATTCCTCCTATTTCTGGAAGTGAACTAAGGAATGAGACCACATGGATGTCAATAAAGACTGACTCATCTCAGTTGGTAGGGGGATATGCTCAGTTAGTCTTACCAAGATAAACTCACATTAATTTCAATAGAAGACTGATTTGAGGATTTTTCTGGGAAAAGAAAAAAATCACGGTTAAGTAAAAATGAGTCATATTGAAGATGTTAAATAAAGGAAATAGCTTCTTTATATTGTGTTATCATAAGTGGGGGGCATTGAAAGAAATACATCAATCACCATAACTACTACAACAATCTGTAATGGTTACGGTGACTAAAGTCTTAAAAGCAGAAACATTGCACATACTGAAGTGGTCATTGTGATTGGAGTAACCCTTTAACTTCAGCAGAGATTGTGAGTCAATGAGACCACGCCTGCATTGGAACTACTTGGCTCAAAAAAAAAAAAATCTGTCCGGATGCTGTGTGGGGACATGGGGCAAGTTTTCAAACTATATTACTCTGACACTCCTGGCACCATAACAACTTTAGCAAGTGTTGGTGATTATTGTGCTTGGGTGGAGTGTTCCTTTGCCCTAAAAAGAATAAGCTCAATAAATGTTATTTTCTATCAAAGCTACGTTTCACAAGCAGCTACAGAAAAGGCGTTGTCCACATATAAAAACTCAAAAACAATCCAAAAACTGTATTTAATCATGACTATTACATACACTTTTCCTATCCCCATAAGGAAGTTCAATTATAAGGTCGGATATGAAAATAGTTCTAAATGGCAAAAATAATTCATGATCTGATTATTAAATTGGTTGAGTCTAAACAGATCAAGTAACTGTCAAGAGAATCAATGACCCTTTAACGAAGGATTAAACCAACACTTTTTAGAACGCTTTCACAGATCAGTCATTTCTAATGCCAAACAGAGTCAGGTGTGCTTGTGCATAGCGGAAAATAGATCTTTATTAAAGATATCTAAAAGCACTAAAAGTCTTTATATTTCCAAGGATAAGGTATTTCAAGGACACTATGCGGAAAACTCGTACATCGAGCTAGGTTAAATGGGTGAATCTTGAGAGACAAGATGAGATCATTTAAGAATTTCGTATAATTCAAGTTATGGTAGACTGGCAATTTTCCAAAATGTTTGACATCCGTAAACTATTCATTTCACATACTTAAATATTTGAGATATGTAAAAACTAACAGAAAACAACATAGCGGGCTTACTCTGTAAATCAGGAATTGTGGGGGGGAAAAAACAAAAATAAATAAAATCGACAAGGAAACCTGCCATAGCAACCAAACTTAAAAAGTACTGCTACGTAACTATTTCTCCGAATTACCTGTGTGAAACAAGCAAATTATTTGCATTATTAGACGGTATATGGAGGTGAACTTTGCATTTTTTTCTTCAACGCAGTACCAACTATATTGTCAACCTTAAATATATGATGGAATAAAGGAGTCAAATGTTCAACAGAAATATGTAAGGATTTCATTTTAGATTAAGTTGTTGTGGTGGCTAAACTATTCCTTTAAGTTTAATTCTTTATAGGGTTTTAAGAATTTAAAAAAAAAAATAATTCCATCCCTGGTTTAGAATTTTTTTTTTTTTATTTAGCAGTACCATGACCATTTCATTTGCATATTATATTTGTCACTCCTCCCCTTTTAAATATTTACACTACCTTTTAGCTCAGAACACTTTGACAAATCTCCCCCAGTAACTTATGTGTAACTCATATTTCCTTCAATGCCAAAAAAGATAGGTAATTACTTGGTCAACAAGAAGGGTGCTGTCAGGATTCAGTACTCCAACACCCAAAACGATGTAGCTCGGGAATTAAAGAAGTAAAAAACCTTATTACCGGTCCTTCGGAAGGCTGGGCTGAACACTGGATTGAGAGAATAATCCTAAAAAATAACAAGCCAAGGTTGAAATACGAATAAACTAGCTAAGGTCATGAATATAGAATAATAAAGAATCAAGAACAAGCCAAGGTCCATGCCAGGAAATCTGTAAAACTACGGGGAAGGAGAAGACATCTCTTCTACTACATATGCAGGAGTCACGGCCTCCTGATAGGAGGTGCTGTTGGGTTGGTACCGTGACAAGTGCGAACAATGAACATGTATGAGAATTGAGAGCTCATCAAGCTTAACAAATGTCTATGACCTGCATTTCCCTGCGCTACCTGAGCATCTTGGGAAACGTATTCTGCAACCATCATGCCAGGTTTTACATTCATTACACCGAAGCAACCAAGTACTTCACTGAACCAGTGAGTCAGAGGTCAGTGAACCATGTATGTATGTATATACAGCCAAAAGTGACTGAGATAGAAACAAACAAACAAAAAAAAAAAAGATTTAAGTCAACCAAAATTAAAAATATTAAACACTGAAAATTTGGATTTGGATCTACATTTCCGCCTCTTATTTTGGCATTAGTGGGTTTGTTAGTTTGAGAGGTTGAGGGTATATTTATGAGAGTAATAACTTTTGTAGTACATGCAGTTACAGTCATTTATAAAAATGTTTCTTAAAACAAAAACACACAGACACACAACCAACTTCAGGCGGCAATGTATAATGGGACGTTATGCACCATAACCACTATAGCTCATTGTAGCAATTATGGTGATACAAGTCTATGTTGTATAGAACCTGCAGGCCCACCGACATGCTGCAATGAGTAGCACTGCCCAGGCAGGTTAGACCTCAGATATGTAAATATTACTGATTACAGCCCTATAGTGTGCACTGATTAATTTGGCAAAATAGAAGTAAAATCCCCGGAAGGCTATAGAGAGTCTTATAATAAAATGGTAGGATTTTTGTTTTTGATCCACTACACCGTTGCAGGTGTTACTAGTCCTGTCATATGAAACCCTCTGTCGGAAATGTGGTGAGTTGAGAAATCATAAATTATGGATTTAATCAAAGTCACCAGGTGTACAATTCTCATCAAATCACAAAGTTAATCGTGGCAGTGAAATCCACCAACTATGCGTAGCCTGGAGGAGTTGGTAGTATTGCTGCAGACCTGATTCAGCATATTTGTAATTAGATCTGTATTCTGAAGAAACCAAATGAAAAAAGATTTTTAAAAAACCATAGTAATTCAAATAAAAATAGACAGGAAGAAAGACCGTCAAACAGGCAGAACAAAAAGGGCAAGTGGCAACCAACAGTCTGTGTGCATTTAAGGTTAACTTGGGCAATAAAAAAAAGGAAATTTGTGTTTAAAGGGGAACAAACTTTTTTTTTATTAAATCATATTAAATATTTAGAAAATTACAATTAATGTAATGACCATGCAGTCCAGTCCAGGTACAGCAAGGGCATACACTGCAGATGAGGAGAAGAAATTAAAACCTTGTTTAAAAAGACACTCCACTGCCAAAATATAAATACAAAATGAAAAATGTTAAAAATCACCATTTAGCAGATATGTCTAATAAAAACATGCATGCATTTAATTATTCATTTTATCATTTGGGGTATATCTAAAAACAGCTTGCAACAGCTGCAGATCTCTGCTTCATTTGCAAGCCCTCCCCTTCTAATCCCACCCACACTTTCTGTGGCTGTCCAATCACAGACTTCCCAGTGCAGCTCAATGAGAAGTCTTTGCGAGGCATGTGTAGCCTCTTGAGTTTAGATACACTGAGCTAAACAACCAGGACGTAACAGGACTGATTGAAAGCCAGGTGCAAAAGCAAGACCTTATAACAGCGATTGACAGAGAGCTTTGAAGGAGGCAAAATGTGTGCACATGTTTCCCTATATTTATCTAGTACAATATAAAAAATTCTGGGAAATGATCATTCCTCTTTAAACTAAAACTAGCAAGAATGTGTACACAGAGATGGAAGACTAAAAACTTGTAATTAGGTAATGTAGAACTGCACAGAAACCTAATTAACATTAAAGAGACACTATAGGCACCCAAACCATTTCATCTAATTGAAGTGTTCTGGGCGCCATGTCCCTGTCATTTTAGCCCTGCTGAAACAGAAATGTTTTCATTGCAGCGTTAAACCTACCACGCAGACACTAGAGGAGCTAACTGGACTTTCACTGAGTTTGACTCCATGAAACGATGCTCACGCTTTGCATGAGTTAGTCCAGCGTCATCAAATCCCCCATAGAAAAGCATGGATTCCATGCTTTCCTACGAGGAAGGACTAATGCGCACACCACGCTTGGTGCGCAATAGGTTCTACCATCAGCTGACGTCAAAGGAGAAGGAGCACGACCCAGTGCAGATGTCCCCGAGCTACTGTAAAAAAAGTTTTCTAACCCTTTATTATTTGCTGGGGGGGTGGGGAGACACTATAGTGTTAGGAATACAGTTTTGCATATATATATATTTCTTATAATTCTTTCTTTTTGTAGTGCATAGGTTAGTTACAAGTTCACAATGACATTTTTAAGTGAAAAAATACAGCGAGGTTGAGATTAAGATTGTCGTAAAAATAACATGGAAAAACAGTGATGAAAACTATACAGTGCGTTGGAGTGATAATGAAACAAGTTTTTTTAAAGCGATTGCATTTCGTAGGCACTGATATTGATTACCACCAATCCTTTTTTTTTTCCAATCTTTTTTTTTTTTCCCAACACGTCAACACGTCAAATAAGGAGGTAATCAATAACTCGTGGGTTATAACAATTGGTCACATGAGATGCGCAGATCTCCAAGATAACAATGTAGGCTGTAGGTGAGACGCGCAGGTCTCCATATGACCTGGATAATAAACAGATCACATGGAAACATGTAAACTTTGTGTATAGGTCTAAAAGTCGCGTGGGTCTCTCTTTTGACCCGGCCTATCCAGTTGTATTCTGTGCGGCGTCAGTCTGATGCAGCGGTCCGAATTTGTTGTTCGAATAGTGAGGGCATGCACTTGTGAGCCTAGCGCTCTGCCAAGCATTGATGTACTTGTCTGTGTTGTGAGGTCGATATGATGTCAGCTACACCTTCGTCTGTATGTTTTGTGTGGTTGTACTTTATAGTTTGTTGTTGGCATGATTTGTCGGTCGATTAGCGTCAGTGTTGGTCGCAGTTTAGGCGGTAGTTGCCCATTAGTCCTGCATCCATATCTATGTTTTTGGGGTCTAGCCGTCAGGTCGCCCGGAAGGGCGGGGAGGGAGCGAGCTTTCTCTGGTGATCGCTTATCTGAGGAATACAGTTTTGTGTTCCTAACACTACAGTGTTCCTTTAATTACATCATTTAAAAGGCAGCCATCTTTGTTTACTATTAGTAGCTTATCTGGATATGCTGACTGTGCCCCCAAACAAATTAACACCTAAACAAAAAGAAGAGTAGGATGATGGTCTAGGGTTCCACAGGTTTAAGGTGAAAGGTCACTGCCTAGCTGGGACGCTTCTAAGACGCAAAGACACATGCAGTGTGGACGGTTCTCTGTGCCAGCTGCCAATTTAGCTAATTCCCTTCAAGCTTGGATAGAGCAAGTCAAAAAGTCTTGACTCATGTGAGCTGCCAGTTTAATAGTTTGTGATTTAATCCTACCAGAAAGGTAGCCACTGTTTTTTTATTTTGGTCTAAGACTGGGAAGATTATAATTACCCATAAATCCTTTTGAAGTTCAGTAGAACATGGCTGAACAGATTAACTCTTACCAGCTACGTCAAAAACTTGTAATATCAAAACAAAGAATTACTGTACGCGTCTGCTTGACCTAAATATCCAAGACAACATATCCCAAGAGATTTAACTGCTGGTGCCCAATAGTTTTTGATCTACGTAGAAGTGTCGGACTCATAACTCAAATAACAAATTAAAATGTAACTTTTGAAAGTGAGGTTCCATGTTCCTATTGAATATACAATTTTTGCAGTCTTTTCAATCTACATATCTGTATTCCTAACGCTACAGTATTCATGTCCCTACTTGGGTTTACTCATCTTCTTTTCACAGCAGTGCTGCCGCAGCCTCCTCTTATTGTGAGGTTATCCCATCCTGGATGAGGTCATCGTAGAGGAGCATTGGGGACCAAAGGCACATGTGTCTGCAATGCACCTACGATTCTGCCACAGAGAACCATTGCGTGTAAGAATTCTCTATGTAAGACTGACAGCACTGTGCATGCGCGCATATTTAGATTTGGTGCACTATTGAGGGCCGAACAATTATATGCACTATAACATGCTTCTTTCAATCAAAATCGTTAACTCTCCTTCTGTACATGCAAAGTTCTCCCAGAACCGTTCTTCCCTCAAAATAATAATTCTACTACACTGGCTGTATGGCTCCCATCGTGTGATTTTGACACGGTTCTGTACTGCGTTGAATAATTCATCAAAAAAACATGACTAGATTTGGATTCTTGTATTTGTAAGATCTATTATATTGCGGTGTCTGTATGGCACAATATACACACGCACACACACACACACATTTTCCTTTTTGCCTTTGTGTGTGCACGCAGGCACCCCAATTTTTCCCTTTTAGGTTTATTTATTGTCATATCACAAGAATAGTTCTGCATGGGGATCATACTGTGTGCATGGAGACTCGCAGGTCTCTATCGTGTTTTCCGCATATCATATGTATCTGTGCGAGCACGCAGGCTCCATGTTTTTTATTGCTATGATTTGGCTTGTGGGCCCCCTGTCTTGTGTGGTCTGTGTTCTCTCGTGCCCATGCTTAGCAGCCTTCTCTTTTTGCCATCTGTGACGTGCGTTTCTTCTGTTGCTATGTAGGGTCTGCGTGGCTATATGCGCATGTCCGGTGGCCTCTCTTTTATCTTTGGGGTCTGGTATTCCCCTGATTACTTGCTCTATTGCGGTCTGGTGTGTCTCTCCCCACCTCCGTCTCCCTGTGTTCTTCTTGGCAATTAGTTAGTCTGATCAGCTATTGTCTATGGGTGTCTGGCAGTTTGTTATTGTGCATGGGCGGTGTCATGACGTTAGGGTAACGTCCCTATTCTACGCATCGTCCGCCTCATAGTTTCGAGCTTTTGTTGCAGTTCCTGCGTGTGTTGTCTTGTCTGGTTTTGTCTGTTGCATTCGGTCTCTGCGTGTAGGTTTGTACGTGTTTGCAGCTATATTGTGTCTGTCATTCTCTCTGTGTGATGTCTACTCCTGTTTTATATATATATATATATATATTATATATATATATATATATATATATATATATATATATATATATATATATATATATATATATATATCCCCTTGCGTGTTTATCTGTTTTTCCCAGTATTTTAGGGGGTTGGTTTCCGCTTGCTCTTTACTCCTATTTCGCTTTCAGGTCCGTCAGGTGGACTCCCTGCGGTTCCAACCTTCAGCGCGGTTTTGTGTGATGAAGCTCTTACTTGGTGTTTGCCCTGGGGTTATATAGGGAGGTCGAGAGGGGTTGTGGTAGAGTGGGGGGGAGGAGGAGGGGTTGAGTCTGCCATCTCCCCCGGTGCGCCCGGGCCCGCCCCCCCTGACACATGCCCCACACACATTTTCCTAACAAACAGGAATTTGATTTCTGATATTTTGACGTTCACTCTGTATTCAAACATGGGCCTTGATTTTATAAGCTTTCCAAATGATTCAATACGGTTAGAAAAACTTTGGACAGTGTTTGTGACTAAATGGCTTCTAAAAAAGACTGAATATATCCCATTTGCAATACCTTGGATTGTCTTTTGCAAATGGTATGCCATCATGGGGGTAATTCTCATTCCTGGGCTACCATACGGTCTCAAAGGCAACATAACCAATCTGGCAAATTTCAATACGAAAAAAAGAAAAAAGAAAATCAAGCCTCATATTTGGCCCTGTAACTTTCAAAAACACTATAAAATCTGTACATGCGGGGGTACGGTTATACTTTGGAGACTTCACTAAACACAAATATTAGTGTTTCAAAACAATAAAACTTATCACAACAATGAGATCATCAGTGAAAGTGCCGCTTGGGTGTGAAAAATGCAAAAAACTTCACTTTCACTGACAATATCATAGCTGTGATCTGTTTTACTATTTTGAAACACTAATATTTGTGTTCAGTGAAGTCTCCCGAGCAAAACAGTACCTGCCATGTACAGGTTTTAGGGTGTCATGGAAAGTTAAATTCCCTGGACTTTCTGCCTGGGTCATCAGACAGGTCCCGCAAATTGTAATTAAT
Organism: Pelobates fuscus; assembly: GCF_036172605.1. Taxonomy (NCBI): domain Eukaryota; kingdom Metazoa; phylum Chordata; class Amphibia; order Anura; family Pelobatidae; genus Pelobates; species Pelobates fuscus. The sequence goes on along the minus strand of NC_086323.1, from coordinate 144,932,892 downwards.
AAAATTACTTAAATTATGTAAAAATATTACATAAATATGTACGTAGAATTTAAATATACATATTTTTATATTTGCAGTCTACGTGTAGATTTATGAAATTATTTATGTAATCATGTATATGGATATATATTTCGTATTATTTTTATATATATATATATATATATATATTAATCTCAAAATAAAGTTAGAATAAAATATATATATATATTATTTTAAAAAATATATTTTTTACATTTACTTATTTATATTTTATAATATATTAATATAAAAATACACTTAGTATGACATTATATACACACAAGATATATATATATATACATATTATATATAGATATAATATGTTATGTTTAAAAAATATATATATATATTTGCCAACACATTTTCTTTTCCAGAAGCCGTGAGACTGTCTGTCAGTTTAGACAGTCCCCCTGCAGACAGATGCATGGACGCCTATTGCTTACCAATCAGGTGCAACACCGATCGCTGGCAGGGAATGGCGGCGATCGGGTAAGTAATAAGGACGGCTCGTTTTACGTTATGACGGTTCAGGACCGTCATCAGTCCTCAAGGGGATGTTTCTGATGACGTCCTGAACCGTCCTGATCGGTCATCAAGGGGGTCTTCACTGAGGCACTCAGCACACAGGCAGAGCATCGGAAGCCTGCCCGATGGCTTCCGATGCTTTACTACACTGCCGGGCGCCACGTGGGGCATCCCAGAAGTGATCGCTCATGGGGAGCGATCACTCGGCGGCCAGGAGAGGTACTGTAGGATGCCCTTAGAGCAGCTGGAAGCGATCATATTTGCTTAAGGACAGTTTTTTGTCAGACGTACCTAGTACGACCGCGGTCCTTTAGGGGTTAAATTAACCTTTTTGCCAGCTCAAAATGTACCTGCAGCAAGCTAGGGTTCATGGGAGATGAAGTTTGTTAGCAAATGGTCTGTATTTAAATCAACTTCCTATAATAAGTGTACTTTTTCTTGGTATAAATGTTCCAATATTCACTTTTTGGCAGGAAAAAAGATGGAACTGTACTAGTCTAAAGCGTGTATTATCCACAGAAACAAGCCCTCTTTTATTAATTTCTCACTCAGATTGTTACAGACCTATGCCATAAAATTACTCTAATAAGCACAAGGCGAAAGAGGGTTAAAGCATTTTCCATGTGAACGGAGATTTACATTTTTAAACAAGTTAATTTTAATCCTATTAGCTGAACATCAAAGGGAGCACAATTCATTGGCTGAGTGAAATGAAGCAAAGATGTAGGATTATTCAAAATAAAACCAATGCCTATTGTACACTTTCCGTCTCATGTTTTTGCATCACTAAGTGCTACTGGTAATAATGATTAAGCCGTGATAGAAGAAAAAAATCCCTTGGTGTCTTAACTGTATTTTGGAAAAGGGTTACCAATTCATTTCTATTAATAAATAACAGCCTTACTATAGCTTTTAACGTACCGGTTAAAGTTTATGAAGTTGTCAACAGCTCCTGCAATCTGTGACATGTCTGTTGCGTACAGAAAATAAAATGTGACATTTTAAATCATCCGAATTAACCAAATATAGGACAAAATACGTGATATGAAAGATCCTTTAATGCTGTTATAGTCTCAATTTCGCTACTATAACTTCAAAACATTTTGTTTTGAAATAATGGTTTTGTCTCCTTCTGTAGCGGTTTTCCATTGGCCAAATGCATAGAGTCCCAAGAGTCGCTATTAAGAAGGGCAAGTCATTACAAGGGCAAGGCATTGATTTAATTCATCTCTATGAGGAGATGCTGGTTGGCCAGGGCTGTGTTTGGCTTGTGTTGGCTCTGCCCCTGATCTGCCTCCTTCACAGTCTCAGCCAATCCTATGGGGAAGCAAGCAATCCTATGGGGAAGCATTGTGATTGGCTCAGAACAACACTTCTGATTATGTCAGCAGACAGTTTGCAGGTCTGAGGCAGACAGGGGCAGAGCCAACAGCTTCAGGCTTGAATACAGTAAGATTTTTACTAGATTTAGGGAGGCATGAGGGGCCCCGGGGGGCTAAATGGTGGTTTTACACTATAGGGCCAGAAATATATGTTTGTGTTCCTGACCCTATAGTACTCCTTTAATGTACAATGTTGACATAAAGCTGTTCAGGCAACTTTTTTTGAACATTATGAGAACATGCAATAATAGGTGTATGATGTAAAAAGAAAGCCATTGCTGTAATATGCAGCTATACTGATGCTTAGGAATATTTTAAATGATTAGACGAGGGCATTGTTACAGATTCACTGCTTTGGATAGGCATTCAAAAGCAGAAATTGGTTTCTTTACTGCACTGCAAACCGTGTAAAAATGCCCAAACCAGTAAAATGTATGCCAAAACTGCTCAAACTGAGCTGAGCTCGTATTTGCTATTTTGACGCAAAAAAAAATATGAAAACTATTCACAATTCCCAGTTTAGGTTATAAACATGTGTATATAAATATATATATATATATATTTTTTTTTTACATATTATAAGCCGCTACATGCTGCCCTATTTATGACCTATAACCTTTTCAGAGAGAGATATGGGATACCCAGGCTCTGCTGAGAATGTGCAGTTTCACACACGCTATGCCAATCATTACAAATTGTGCGTGGCCGTTTTCAGATGTGTTTTTTTTCTCCAGCCATAAAAAAACCCCACAACTTAGAGCGTATGAGTTTGTAAAAATAACAAACACGTTTGTCTTTGTGTGATTGTCTGCAATACAATGCAGAGGTGGCAAATAAGTCCTTTTCGCTTCATTAGCAGAGTGAAAAGTCTCTGAAGCGCACAAAAAACGAAGACTAATTGGTTCCCATTTTTCTTCCTTCTTTAAAAATTAGCCATTTAGAGAGCTGGGTGTTCCAAGTAAGGCATTCAAAGGGGATCAGAAACTGTCATAAGTTTACCAACCACCTGCATGCAATGGAAATCACTTTACTCAAATAAATAAAGATACCTAAAACGAGGTTTATATCTGGGCTGAATGAGTAAACAGTTTTATGATATCCTGGTTTTAGATGGATCTCTCCGTATACATGCAGTAAGTAGTTAAATTGTTAACAATGCTAAATAAATGGAAAATTAAACATAGGTGTTACATAGAGATTGTGCAGATTGCAAATACATAGAATCATGGGAAAATACTGTTTGTTCACCTTGTGTACAATATAAATCTATAGTCGGATTAGTTAAACAGGCAGACGAACATAAAGAAGGATAGACAGAAAAATAGAAATTTCAGAGCACACGGGATGATATATAGACAAAGAAAGAAGATACAATATTGGATCCAACCTTGTGGGGTTCTTGACCTTCCAACCATCCATAATCAGAATGTATTCACTATACTGTGCAAACAAATTGCTGTTAACCTGAGTCAGCATAGGGTCCCAAAGAGTTAATGTACCTTTGTAGGGCCAATTTGAATACGCATAAGATTCGACTGCGCATTATGTACAGAGCAAAATTAAAACATTTCCGTCTAATTCACACAGGCAAATTCCAGTCCTGAAAGAGAGCTTAAAGGAACACTATTGGGTCAGGAACACAAACATGTATTCCTGACCATATAGTGCTAAACGCACCATTAAGGTGGCTTGCCTCCCTCCCCTTACCACCTTCCTCCCAGCGCCGTGCGGGTCTGCCGGCAATGGTCCTGCTCCCTTGGTGATATCAGATTTGCCGATTTCTATTCCTAGCCAATCCAATGCTTTTCCATGGGGAAAGCATTGGATTGGCTAAAATCGGTACGGGGCGGGGCCAAATTGGCAAGGGGCAGGGCCAAAAGGTAGTGTTTGCATGAAAATGCCTGCATATAATGATTATACTCATCAGAACAACTACATTAAGCTGTAGTTGTTCTGGTGACTATAGTGTCCCTTTAAGAAAGATTAGACTTAACATGTAACACTACCATTGTAATATCATCAATGTGGCAATAAAACATTTTCATTGTAGCACAGTGTTGTATAGTTGTATTTTCTTGTATAAATGCGCATTACATTCGCCCACAAAAACATTTTTCAGCTTCCAGATTTCAAAAATTGAGGTGTCCATTAGATTCGAGTAAATACGGTACTTTGTACAGATGATAAAATATAGAAAAACTGGAGGGATTTCACTAATGGCATTCTAGAATCACAACCACAAAGATATGCTGTAGTAGTTATGGTATATTTGAGCTTTAGCGTTTACGATTTTCATTGCCAATTCACTGCAATTCTCTGTTATATGGAAAAAGCCGACACATCTGACATTCTAATAAACATTAAATCCAGGAAAGTTCCAAAACTCTGCAAGACACTGGCACCTACTCTGCTGTTCCTGTCTTTTTCCCCCCATCTATCAAATTCTGTGGCACAGACAATCTGGAGTCTGTACAGCTGTTTATCCGCAGCAGCAGAGACAGTTTTTAATTGGATGGGAATAAGAAACAGAAATGTTTAATTTGCTTGCACAACATAAGCATGCATGCAGAGGTCTATCCACTAAATGCCAGATTGTAGTGAACGGATCTCTGAACGACAAAATCTAGGCACGAATAATCAAGCAGCTTAATTGGAGAATTTCTACAGATCAGCTATTTTGCCTAAAGGTTAAAGAAAAAAAGAAAAATGCAATTCACTGTAAATAGGTTAACACTTGTTTGTGAACTGGACAGCACGGATTTTCTTTCTGCTTCTTTCAACGTAAAACAGTATATGTATTTTTAGTGCTACAGAAGGCAACTCCTCGGTCGTTGATTAACATACAAGACTGAGCTGTTCTCTTGAACACAATCGCTTTGGGAGTGTACGCAAAAGCATCTCTGTCTCAAGGCTTCATCTAGAAAGTTTAAAAAATAAAATAAAATAGCTTAGAGACCTTAGCCAGCCTCCAGGTCAATCTGTCACTACCACTACTACAGTCCAGGATGAAAAAAAATGGACATTGATAACGCATAAGTGTAAAGGGGATGGCACTTAAAGGCTGAGGTAGGCAACATTCGGCACTCCAGATGTTGTGAACTATATTTCCCCTGATGCTTTGCCAGCATTAGGAGGGGAAGAGCATTATGGGAGATATGCTTCACAATATCTGGAATGCCGAAGGTTGCCTACCCAAGAGTCCTAAACACTGACATGTAGCAATTATGTTGCTGTGAACGTGTCCATTCCTTACTTTACAATAATCCGAGAAGGGTTACTTCTTACCCTTAAAAATACTTTTCAAATCTACAGGTTCTATTCACACAAACATCCAATCCTTTTTTATCATACTAATAAATGATCCTATCTACTACCGAAAAATTTCAGACTCTAGCACAGTGACGGCGAACCTGTGGCACGCCGGGCCCTCTCTGTGGGCACGCGGCCATAGGTTTGCCATCAATGCAGAGTAGGCACCTGCCTGCCCGAAACGGCACCTCTCCTGTCCTCCTTCGAGCTGTGTGGAGCGTTGCCGTGCGTTACCATGGCAACGCTCCACACAGCATCGCCCGGGAGGACAGGAGAGCTGCAGGACCTGTCCTCCTGTCCTGCATACCACCACCGGACCACCAGGGATGGCTGTGTACCCCCTCCCCTTCAGGGAAGGGAAGGGAAGGCTGTGTCCCCCCTCCCTCCCCTTCACCAAAGGTGGGAAGGGAAGGGATGGCTGTGTCCCCCCCCTCCCCTTCACCAAAGGTGGGAAGGGAAGGGATGGCTGTGTCCCCCCCCCTCCCCTTCACCAAAGGTGGGAAGGGAAGGGATGGCTGTGTCCCCCCCCCCCCCCTCCCCTTCACCAAAGGTGGGAAGGGAAGGGTACTGATTTAAGAAGTATTTATTATGTAAAAAAAATAAAAGAATTTAATGCATCTTCAACTCCTCCCCCTACCCACAGCACCCCGACCCCCCCTACCCCCAGCACCCCTATCCCTTCTCACAGCACCCCTACCCCCAGCACCCCTACCCTCCAACACACAGCACCCCACACACAGCACACCTACCCCCCCACACACACAGCACCCCACCCCTCCCCCACACACACAGCACCCCCCCCACACACAGCACCCCCCCACACACACACACAGCACCCCCCCCCACACACACACAGCACCCCCCCCCACACACACACACAGCACCCCACCCCCACACACACACACACAGCACCCCACCCCCACCCCCACACACAGCACCCCACCCCCCACACACACACACACAGCACCCCACCCCCCCCACACACACACACCACCCCACCCCCCACACACACACACACAGCACCCCACCCCCCCCACACACACACACACACAGCACCCCACCCCCCCCACACACACACACACACAGCACCCCACCCCCCACACACACACACACAGCACCCCACCCCCCACACACAGCACCCCCCACACACAGCACCCCCCACACACAGCACCCCCCACACACAGCACCCCCCACACACAGCACCCCCCACACACAGCACCCCTATCCCCCCCACACACAGCACCCCTATCCCCCCCACACACAGCACCCCTCACACACATACACAGCACTACACACAAACACATACACTGTACCCCTCAATGAAGTATATGTGTGTGTGTGTTCAGCAGTCTTTATTTATTCAGCAGACTGCGTGCGTACTCAGCAGACTGCGTGCGTGTATTCAGCAGACTGTGTACTCAGCAGTGTGTGTGTACTCAGCAGACTGTGTACTCAGCAGTGTGTGTGTGTGTGTATTCAGCAGTGTGTGTATTCAGCAGTGTGCATGTATTCAGCGGACTGTGTGCGTGTTTGTGTGTGTGTATTTAGCAGTCTGTCTGTGTGTGTATGTATTAAGCAGTTGGTGTGTGAATGTGTTCAGCAGTCTGTGTGTATGTATTGCATTTGTTGGAGATACTAATAAATATAAGCTTAATTTATACCATTATTTAAAATTTGTATAATTGAACTCTCTGTTGTGAGAGAAAGTTGTTAACTGTACGAGTAGTTTTTTCTAAACGTAAACCTCAGTATTCAGGTTTAATTGCCATGTTGGCATTTTGAGGGAAAAAAAGTTGGCATGTATTGCGGTTTAGGCACTCGGGCGCAAAAAGGGTAGCCATCACTGCTCTAGCATTTCGACACACACTAAAAGTGTAGTTGTAGGTTTCCTTGTTACGTAATCTCATCTCTTATCTGTAGTGCCCAAAAATGTACTGGGTGACATTTACACATGTCACTTAAGACGCCGGATAAAAATAAATAAAAGCAAAACACTGGCTGAACCGGGAGACAAAACAGCAACACAAAGAAATTATAAAATCCAAAATGTTTCTCAAGTCTCATCATTGTTCTGGTCTGGCTATCGGTAGATCCCAGACATTTCTAAACTAAGTCTCATCACTCTCAGCCATTCTAGTGCAGCTGTATGGCTGTAGCCTATCCAGCTTTTTTTATACAGATTCCACAACAGATGACACAAAGAAAGAAAGAGTTGGAACAGTCCAGGTAATTTCTATATAGGAACATGGATTAATAATACATTGTCCAATAATTGTATTATCTAAGTATTTTACATAGACTTACTTAAGTGTTACACATTTATAAAATGGTATTAAAGGAACCCTCTAAACACCAGAAACACTGACACGTCAGTCACTTTCTCTGCTGACAGCTTCCATTAGCTCTCCTGAGAAGAGGGTCTGAGATCATTAGCTAAGCACTCTCGGCAAATGAGCCAAGCCCTGCACTGGGGGGAAAGCTCGCACAGCGAGCTTCCAGCTCCAATATCAGTTGTGACTGCATCAAGCAGACCCCATGTCTGATTCCCAGCGTTGGGAGATATAGATGTGGGACAGGAGGTGGGCATGCCTGGTCGGAAGGGGGTACTGTCAGCATGATAGAAGGACTAACTCTGGCCAGCAGGGTTGCGCCTGTGAAGAACTCTAGAGGAGCTAAGCTCTGCCTAGGGCCCTAATTCCGAAAGTCCATTCAACAGACTAGGAGTTCTTGGACAACTCAGCCTCTTCATGGACGACAACATTAACATTGGAAGAGGCAGGGACTTGCAACAAAAGACAGCCTTTTAGATGTAACATTTTGATGATGTGTACACGTACACTGTTTTAGGAGTTTTTGTTTTTTTCCCATTTAATTAAATTATTTATATTAAAATGTATGTGTTATGTTCTTAATGCATAAAAAAAGGCTGGCACTGACAAGTCGCTCACAGAGTTTTCATTTAAACATGTATAACATTGGGAAGCACCAGATTACGTTACCTCTAAATAGGTACAAAACAGAAAATATATTTTTTTTCCAGATCAATATAAACATCCCCTGCATGCTGGCAAAGTTAAACATATTTTAGGAACAAAACATACTTCAAAAATAATAATGTCAAGAGCAAAATTCATATTCCATTCCAAACTTCACCTAATAAACAAAGGAAAGGCTATCCAAATCACTGCCGTAAAACAGAAGAAAGAATGCAGCTATAAATAATAAAAATGAAAACAATTTTATAATAAAAAGCCATCCATCATCACTGAAATATTTTATTCCCTCCCCCTTACTTTATAGAGTTTGATTGATATAAGCCAGGCTTTGCTCGTTTTAGGGATAATAAAACCTAGCAGCGGTCTGAATCTGTCCTGATGTCCTTGCTAGTTGCCTGGATGTTAGAGAGGGAGCAGAATAATATGAATAACGTAGGTTTTACATTATAATTTAGTTTTGGCAATATACCAAAAAAAATAAAATAAAAAAAATAAACTTATGTAAAACAGGCCTTCCAACTATCCATGTTTCAGAGCACAATCTTAAGGACCTGTCCCGCCATTCTGACTTTGTTGCCTAGGGTCCCACATTGGAGGACCACCAGAAAAGTTGAGCAGCTTGCTCTGCTTGGGCTTCGTGTTGGGGGCTTGCCCAGATTGACAAACCCCTTCAGTGAGCTGACCCCCCTCTTTCCAAGCACTGGTGAGGTCCCCTTGTGCTAACCAACCATTACCTGCATCCCATAGCTTCCAATGATGGGAGGAGGGGGGTAGTGGTATTTGTAAAGGGACGGTTTAAACACCATAACAACCTATAGCAAAGTACCTCCTGATTGTTTCCCTTTACTCTGCTTAGTACATCTACGGTGTGATAAATTAAACTTACTTGTTCAGGCTCTTAAAATGCAGATATGCATACAAAGGACCAAAAAACATTAAATGCATGGGAAAAAAACCTTTTCAGAGAAGTCCCACATTTAGAAAAATTAAAGAGACAAGAAGATTGGCTGATAATTTCTCAGCCAATATTAGTCCTCCAAATAGCTGGAGATTTGCAGCAAAGAAGTCAACTTTAGAGGATTTGTATTACCTTTTATTAATGCATTTTCTGCATATTGCATTTAAAATAAGGTCAATTCAAATGTAAGATCATCATTTGGGCAAACGTTTTTTCTTTTTCTTATACTGTATTTATTTCTAATGTGAAACACACATTTTCTAATAAAGATTAAACATGGAATAAAAAATAAGGCCAACTCCAGCCGTAGGTTCCCTAAATCCCTAGTTGCCAGGCAACTGCACTGAGGCCATAACAACACTAATAAGACAGTTGTACAAAGTGGGACGTCTGGCTGACTTCTGGACAGTAAATGGCTAGATGTAGATACACGTTTCAAGGCAAGAATGCATCTTTAAATATTTGTCCTTCAAACAAAATACCAGTTTAGAGCATAGTTTGCACCATTTCTATATATACATTCTCATCTATTATCTGACAAAGAGAGCAATGCTAAAAGGAGGCAGTCAATGAAACAAGACACACGTGAAAGTTAAGGAATGCTTTCTCATTAATAATAACTTCTATAAGTTCTATTTATAATCACTGGAATCAAATATCCACCAAGAGAAAAAAAAAAGTTGAAGTCTGTTCTTTCATGCCTGGAATAAAAACGGATTGTGTAGGTCAAGAGATATCTTTAATCTGTTATGACCGCTCTCCTGTCCAACATTGATAGGAGATAAACCTATACAATAAATAACCGGTAACTCACTGATGTAAAAAAATGGCTTTCTACACCTTTGTTAGCAAGATATCAACACCATCCCTCTTGAAAGAGTCACTGGAAAAATATTCCTTTAATCATTTTGCTTGAAATAATTCTAAGAAGCCAAAAACCTTCTGGAAATGTTCAAACTGTCATTAAAATATGTGCTCAGAGGCTGTAGTTTTGTTGCCAAAAAGGTCTCTATTACACGACTTCTCCTACATGTCCCATAAACCTCTGCCTCTTATAATTGTGGTCTTATATGTCACAGTCGTACAGCTGAGATTCTAATTCCGAGGCCAAAGTTGGACACAGAATTTGTGAGAACAAAATAACATCCCTTTTATTTTTGGGTTGATTAAGAAAAGACAATAAAACATCCAGGAGACAAGCTTGAGAGCGATTTGCAGAAATTCTGTTAAAGATTCTTTTGGGTGAGCCGTGCCAAAGCAAATAAGGTTGAAACCAAGAAGAGGATCCTATTTCAGCAATCCGTCCGCCTGCTCGGTCAGACAAAGAAAAGACAAGGACAACAGACACAGAAGAAAAAACAGACATTTTAGGACTTCAGCTGAGTTTAGAAAATGAAAGATCTGACCACCCCATCAAGAGAGATCTTAAAGTGGCACTGTCATTCCCCCACACCTCCTGAAAAATTTGTATTTCATAAAGATGGAATCCTTATGAAATACAAATTTTGACTGTGTTGGAATTTCACAGAAATTCCAGCCCAGTCAAGAGATATACAGAGTCAAAGTAGGGACGACTTTGTCTCTGTATAGTTCCTCCACCTGGCTTTTCTAGACTCTGGGTGAAACTACAGTGTCAATCCCGACAGTTGTCACCGGTGACGGCTGTAGGGAATTGTCCGTCTATGGAGGATCCCGACCTGGCTGATGTTAATTTTGAGAATAGTGTTCCGCACAGATCTGCATTCATGGGACAAGAGTGGTCAGCTGACACAGCTAATAAATGGCTGGTGGGAACAACTTCCAGCTTCTACAGCTCTGAAGAGGAAGTATTTTGTCATGGAGTAGAGAGGAGCCCAGGGAGTACTAGGTAAGAATGTAAACCGTTTAAAATGGTTTGCCCCATTACTGGGAAATAAGGATAGGTACCGCTACCATTATAACCACTACAACGGGGTGTAGTGATTATGGTGCTTGGAGTAACTCTAATGTGGTATAATGAAAAATGTAATTATTTAAAGGTTGGGTGCTAAAGCACTTACATCACTGCAAAATTAAATTAGTATTAGGGAGGTTACATTTTGTGCAATCTTTGTTCTCATTCTTTGTAACAAACTGGTAAGTTTCTTTATATTTACCAAACAATGACTTATAAGGGCACTTATTAGCACTGGGCAGTAAATGGCACGCCAATTACAGATTATTTAAGAAAAACTGCCATTAATTGGATAAATTGTGCTGATGTGTATTTCTGGATATTAATTTTGGATTACATAAAAATGAACATTTCACTTGGGATGTTTGCCTACTACATACACCAAGATGATCTCCCAGCGATCAACCGAGAAATTATGGGAAAATTAATGTAAGACTTCAAACACCATAACCACCACAGTGGTTTCGAGACCAGGTTTTAGCACTTATGAAGCCAGGAGTGATCTGACGATGTCCCATGATAATATGTCAAACAGTTTTAGCATGCTTTTACAACTTACAGAGTTAATGCAAGGATCCACACCACATCCAGAACCACTCCAGATGATTGAGGTCATGCATTGGTCCTGCTTTACTCTAAAGTGACATCTGGCGGCGGGACCTAGCAGGACCGAGCTAAGTTTTCAAGCCTAAAACATTCTGACACCTTACCACGAGACATTGGCTGAAGTGACTACAGTGCTTTGAGTGTTTCTTTACAAATTCACAAAGATCTACAGAACAAAAGAAATACATCACTGACCTAAACGGCATCGTTTCTGGGTCCAAGAACCTTCTCCAATTTTATAGTTCTTTAATGTGATATTTTACTTAACCCTAATGTTTTTCAATATGTTTAAAAAAATATAAATGTTTTAGACACATTTTACCTTTAAAATTAAAATGTTGGGAGTTAAAGCGATTTAAAATGTATATTTTGCAATAACAAAGCATCACAGTAACATCTTTGTGTTTTCGATTTTACATTTGTAGCAATGCATCCACTGATTTTGTATACACTTTCAATAAGCCAGACGGCCGTCAGAAAGATTTCTATACAAAATAATACAATATAAAATTCTCTATTCAAACAGTGTCAACTAAAAGACATGTCATGTATTCTACAATCAAAGCAATTCCAAATCGGGTATTATTAAAAACCGTTAGAAAGAAAAGCATCTTCTAAAGAACGTTTCACAACATCTGATTCCGTGAACAAATTAGACAAAAAAAAGATTATATTTCCTTTTATTTCTTAAAAAAATACAATTACTTTCACCTCCAGGAAGCCAGGAAATACTGAGCTAGTCGGGTCCCAGGGCCCCAAGATGAAGATTTCAGTTACTGCTGTGCATGTAAGATGGATCTATTCATCTTTCTTTTGTCAACGTTCCAACACATTAAAAATAAATCCAAGTATTTAATGTTTGTAGTATTTTACAAGTGTGGGGGAGGTATGAGAGCTGCTAGCATACAAGTCAATGTTCACATAAATCAGAAACCAGCTCTATGCACTATAAGGTTGAGATCACTATTTTCATAACGTTTTCCCTCTTTACATTTCCTTTCCCTCCCGCTATCAAAAGTGTAATTTAGGGACATTGGCCTAATTATTTACACAATACTTTAAGACTATAAAAATGCTCTAGACTAAAAGGAACACTAAAATGTCAGCAATACAAACATGTATTCCGAACACTATCAGAGTTTAACTATTTAGGTTACAGCCCCCCTCTGATCACATGAAAGGTGTTATTAACTCACCTTTTTTCCCACGCCGAGCCAGTCTTGCCGAAGCTGGTCCTGCCTTCATGGCGGAGATCATCAATGCAATCCCGTAAGAAAATGCTGCGCCAATCAGGATCTCCTTGTATCAATGCATCCCCATGCAGAGCGTGGAGACACTGTGCAGCACTGGACTAGGAAGCACCTCTAGTGGCTGTCTGGTGCCTAGTAAAACTTCTAGTGGCAGTCACTCAATGTAAACACTGCTTTTTCTCTGAAAAGGCAATGTTTACATTGCTAAGCAGGAACGGGTTGACGCTACAACCACTACATTACCAGATGTAAAGGAGTAACTCTCAAAAATACATTGCAAGCATCATGTATCTTTGTGATATTTGATTTAAATGTATTTTGGGGTGATTTTGGCAAAGTTAAACATGTCCACTTTAAAGAAAAAATAAAATAAAAAAAATAAACACATAGCAAAGATGACAATCAACCTTATGCATGCCTCAATTTTCATCAAGTAAAAATAAAACACAAATTTGACAGGTAAAAGATTTCTACCGGTCTTCCCAGAACTGTATCATTTCCCCACTACCTCCACTCATTCCTTGTTTCACTACAACCTCTGAAAACATTCCATGCAAATGTATTCAAAATTTGCTTTACATTTTCCCATTATTCCTCATTTCAGAGTTCAGACCTTTTACACTTAAAGGACCTCTATAGTGCCAGGAAACCAAACTTTTTCCTGGCACTGTAGGGTTATTAGCCCCTCCCCCCCCCCCACCCCCCCCCCCCACCCCACCCTCGTGGCCCCGTCAGGTAGACAGCCACTATAGGCTGGATTAACCCTCAATGAAAACTTAGTTTCTCTGAAACTGCTAGGTTTTCAACTGCAGGGTTAAAACCTGGGGGACCTGGCACCCAAACCTCTTAACTGAGCTGAGGTGGTCTGGGTGCCTATAGTGTTCCTTTAATGACAATAATTTGTAATGACTTTGTATTGAGGAGCAGAATCTTCATAAATTCCATACTTGATAATGGAAACATATTTTGACAAGTACATCTTGGAAAACTATCAGAGACCACAGCACTCCAAGTTATAGCTGACTTTCAATGTTTTATTCTGTAGTGTAATCTCCAAAGACACAATGGCTCCCATTTATGTTTACCAGTGGACTTATTTCCTCTAACATCTAAACCATAAACGTCCTGCCTCTGGAAGATACATTCATTTAAAGGCAACAGATGGTTTTTATTTTTATTTTTTCCACATTTGCATTATCTGTTCTTGAAAGCTGATCTGGAGCTTAAAGTTCTAACACTGGAAATATCACACAGAGCCTTCTCTACTGAATGTTTCATCATTCTCAACATGCTCATAGCGTACACAATGTGCTTACAATTTACCGCAAGCCAGTCCTTGACCTTCTGAGATCATTATATAACATTTACACATAATGATAGATTGATGTACACTGTGTTCTCAAATACAATATTTCATCACACAAGGGGGTATACTTAAAAAGAGCACTCCATGTTGGAAGTGACCCTCAATTCTAATGTATTCTAAAATGCACAAAAATTAATGCAGAGTTCCTTTTTATCTATTTGAGTTGCTATTGGTGATAATCAACAGATAACTTCAGTCATATAAAGAAGATCCACCATTCAGAAGTTCCTTATAGGGACTGATTTTATTCGAAATTCTTGTCCAGCAGAGATGTATGTGTTATATAGGTCAACCTAGACTTGCATTTCCTCCATCAGGTCTAATGAGTATAACTGCTAAAAACCTCAGATAGTAGTCATATTGTGTTTCTAATTCATGAAAATTCATGGTTTATGGCCAATAAACCAACCTTCATGCCATAGCCTGGATAGGAAAGGTATCTAGAATAAAGCAATCAATGTTGGATCATTAATTTGGCAGGTGTACAATCTAGAGAGAGTTGATATCCTCCATCCTTGGGCGTTCCCAAAGTAGGAGTGTGCGGGTGAAAAATGGTTCTATGTATATTTCTCATGCATTCAGAATGGGAAGCCAATGATAGTAGGAGAGCACTGTTTAAGTAAGGGACCAATACGGTGTATTTTTAAAAATGTATAAAAAAATGTAACTACCTTATATAAAATCAGTCAAGAAACCGCTATGAGCACTGGTCATTCTGAAAATGTATATAGTTAGTTAAAGGGACAATATAGTCAGCAGAACAACTACAGCTTATTGATTGATAAGTATAATCATTCCCTTCAGGCTTTTTTTGCAGTAAACACTGTCTTTTCAGAGAAAATGCAGTGTTTACATTACAGCCTATGGATACCTCCACTGGCCACTCCTCAGGTAGTCACTGGAGGTGTTTCCTGGGCCAGTGCTGCACAGTGTGCAGCAGTACCATTCAGTGTCTCCATCCTCTGCGTGGAGACAGTGAACGTTCCTTATACAGATTCATTGTTTCAATACATCACCATGAGGAGATGCCGATAGTCCAGGGCTGTATTCGGCTTGTGCTGGCTCTGCTCCTGATTTGCCTCCTTGACAAGCTCAGCCAATCCAATGCTTTCCTATGTGAAAGCATTGTGATTGCCTGAGATCACCACGTCTGATGTGGTGAGCCAAGTAGGCAGATCAGGGGCAAAACCAGCAGCAGCAGACTGGAGTAAAAGTAAGCTTTTGCTATATTTAGAGGGGGAAAGGGGGCTAGATGGAGTTTTTTTTTTACACTATAGTGTCAGGAAAACAGGTTTGCGTTCATGACCCTGTAGTGTTCCTTTATTTATTTATTTATTTATTTATGTTTCCATTGTTTTGGCCTCTAGTCATTACCCAGCAAGTTAAGGAAAAAAGATAGATTCAATTTCATAAAAATAAACACATTTTTTAAAAACACATCACATATCACTGATTTCTGAATAACTCCATCAGTACATTTTACTGCGGGATCTGGTTTGCTTTCACAATTATCATGGTACCCATCTGCTAGGAGAAAAACAATTAAACTATTGAGAAAGAAAAAAAAAAAGAAAATACACATTTATTTTTAAAAATCTAAATGCATTTTACAAGACTTTTTCTTCATTTAACTTTATTGATTGCTAATAATTTTACTACAATAGAACATTGGGAGCACAATAGTTTAAAAAATTAGTCTTTTTTATAGAGCAAAAAATAAAAAAAATTAAAAAAAAAGCCTTGAGGCCAGAAAAGGTGATGATTGCATTTAGACACGCGTGACCATCTCCTGCCTGCGATTCATAAACATTTCTATAAAGTAAAATGAATATGCATATGTAATAAGGCAAATAATTATTACAACATGACTAATGGTGCTATAATGTGTATCCCACCGCAGTGTTTAACTGCTTTTTTAAGGTCCATTAAAAATTAAAATACAGCACTTTAAGCAGTCATGGTCATCTGTAAGATTGTGTTCTTAAGAACCTCCTGCCAAAAGACGCTAATAACACGCGAGTACGCCTCAGTTGGAGGCCATGACATTTAACAAAGAAACGAACGCACAAGGTTCTTTGTCATAGAGAGATGCTAGGGAAGGCATAAGGAAAATATTTTCTTAGCTCATTTTTACCCAGCTGTCGGAAAACAAACTGCGGTTATGTGTCACATATTGTGCTTTACACATAATACATAACTTGAAAAGTCAAAAGTGTAAAAGTGAAATAGCCTTGTTAAATGTGTTAAGCAAATGAGGCACACTAAAACACAACTAAGGCCATTTCTGCTTGATGCCGATATGGCCTGTTCTGTTAATAAGTTTGCAATGTTGGCCTTGACCATCCCAACTCAATGTATACACATACTAGATATATTATTTTGTATTACAAAGCCTGGCTTAAAACACCCCAACTCTTTTCAACACTTCACCAAGCATAAAAAAAAGTTTTGTGAAAGGGGTCAACTCAAACCCCTTCCTTAATCACATAATAAACGGGAGCTCAAGAGACTAATACAGTAAGGTGATGCATATTGGCAGACCATGAAGGTGGGAGGGCATATTTCCAGTTTCCTAGATTTACTAAGTCATTGTTTATGTGTATTATGTACATATACGAACACACCTTTTTACATTATGGTTACATTTTTGGGAAGCTGTTAACATATTAAACACATACATTTTTAAAAACATGCCTTAACAGCAAAATATCTATGAAAATCGTATTGGGTTTATGTGCTAGCTATGCAGGTCAGGTTTATGGATGCGTGCTCTGATGTCATTCTTCAGGTTCATGCCGATTAGCACTGCGAATTATGGAGCACTTGCACATATACAGATATACAGGGGTGTGTTCTGGTGTTTAGAGCTCTGTATTAATGCAGGCAGGTGCTTATTTCACCTAGAACAGTCATAACAGATTTTATAAATAAAAAATTGAATGTGCAAAAACGTCGCCCCATCCCCCCTGGCCGGATTTCAGCACCGAGGCCACTTGTTGCTTAATTTAAAGGGACACTATAGTCACCCAGACCACTTCAGCTCAATGAAGTGGTCTGGGTGCATGGTCCCTCAGGTTTTAACCCTTCAGATGCAAACATAGCAGTTTCAGAGAAACTGCTACGATTACATTTGGGGTTAAGCCAGCCTCTAGTGGCTGTCTTCCGGACAGCCACTAGAGGCGCATCTGGGATGCTGGAGGCATATTATGCCTCCATCGCGCAGAGCACTTTGAATGCGCGCGCGGCACTTGCTCCGCTGATGTCAGGCACTGGGTTAAGGTAAGCTGCTGAAGGGGTTTTAACCCCTTCAGCGCCACGGGAGGGGGGCCCTGAGGGTGGGGGCACCCTCAGGGCACTATAGTGTCAGGAAAACCGCTTTGTTTTCCTGACACTATAGTGATCCTTTAATAAATGGGTTCTTGCGTCATCCAATAATTAACATTTGGACATCCAGAATAGCTAACTAAATGTATTAACACAAATACCTGCCCAGGATTAGTGGGAATTGTTCTACATTCAGTTCAGCCATCTCCAGATAATATTACAGAAGAGGAGATGGGGAGACAAACTACACGATTCCGTCTACTCAGCTCCTCAGGAGAGGAAATATATCTATCAGTAGCTACAAATAACTGTTCCTACTCAGGGATGCAACTCCAAACAATCTTGGGCACACCAGGTTATATAATTAAGATAACAGGAACTCTACCCCAGGCCCCAACAGTGACCCTAATATAAAAGATACATAACACTAATAATAAAAGGTTGATAAAAGGTTTACATGGGGAAAATTATCTTGGAGTTCTGGAGACCTTCATAAATCACACTCTCGTAGTTTAATTATTCCCCCAAAACACCCTCTATGATATAGTTTTCATAATATGCACAGTTCATTGTTAATGTGATCCCCATTAAGCTTAAGCAGCCAGGAACATGGAGAGAGACAGATGAGAACTTGTACTAAATTGGATCAAGGAACATACGAGTGTCCGAACGTTGTTAACGGGCTTGGGTTTATCAGAGAAAGAGCCTCTAGTGCCTGTCACTAGAAGCATGTAAATACAGCAATCATAACATTGCTGTATCTACTAAACGACAATGTTTTAGATTGCAGAGTTAAAACTAAGGGGCCACTGCACCACGACCACTTCACTGAGATGAAGTGATCTAGGTGTCATTAGTGATCCTCTAAGACCTGCTAAACTGGGGAGCTTTGATACAGTCTGGATATATGCAAATCAAGGCTATAATGTGGGACTAAATCCCCATATTTATAGCTCAGTTATGTATTTTTTTATGCTGCGTCAAGAAAATATATAGCTTGTTTTGACTGAAGTGCGCTGATCCCCTCATGAGTTGTATAGCTAAATAAATATATACAGACACAGAAATACAGCACCACAAACACATGTACATGCACAGATGATCCGACGAAAGAAAGGGGGGCAGAGGGGCTTTAATGGGATGTAGGTTTGAGAAATGCAGACTTTTCCCTTGACTGGCCTTGTATACACAGCGGAGGGTTTAAATTCCAAACTTCCTCTTGGGAGGTCTGCTTCAAAAAAAATTATGTTCCATTTCAGCATGTCATGTCAAAGGCTTTAGTGAACAGTTATAAACTGGCCAGGTCTCACTAGCTCGCTTATAATCAAATACTTTAATAATGTCTATGAAATGACTAGAAACTGTAAATTCACTACCAAAAATCATATACCTTAAACATAATGGAAAAGGAAATTAACACAAGAAGAATTATAATAGTTAACATTAATTGAATAAAAAAACAAGAATCAGTGAATGCATGTTATATAAGGGTTGTTGACGTGAAGCTTTCCAATTGCTGTATAATTAAAACTACTATCAAGCTCACGCAGCCACAGACAGGCATCTTTCCTATAAGTACTACTGCTGAGAAACATGGGATTTTTAGTTCTGCCACAGTTAGAGGGTTAA
The DNA here is from genome assembly GCF_036172605.1 of Pelobates fuscus. Classification (NCBI taxonomy): domain Eukaryota; kingdom Metazoa; phylum Chordata; class Amphibia; order Anura; family Pelobatidae; genus Pelobates; species Pelobates fuscus. The sequence goes on along the minus strand of NC_086323.1, from coordinate 144,913,596 downwards.
CTGAGGATTATCTCAAATGTCACTCCCAAGCCCTTACAATGTGAGTCAGAAACCCACGCCTACGATATTTTGGGCCCATTTTGGAGGAATCTGGTTTGACCCATACCCAGAGCGCTTTTGAGTTGATTTTGAAGAGTTATGACAGAATATGAAAAAATTCAAAAACACATAAAATAAACAAACAGAAGTCCTAACAGTAGTGTGAAATAAAAAAGTACAAGTGCCTGAATTGGATTTGTTTTCTAACTTGGGCTTTTTAGGCCTGCAAATTGGAAGTCACTTGCCAACTTATCGCAGTTCATCTGACGAAGATTGGGAATCCAAACTGAAAGTTTGCCTGTAGACTCCTGCAAAGGAGGCTCTGGAGAGTTTACAGGAACCAATGCAATCTATAATTACACTCAAAGTGACATACTGAGAATTACATCATCCATCACAAGGCTGCAAATACCTCCACCATGTTTATTCTGTGTGGAACTCTATTTCAAGGGAGCCCTCCTCCTACAAAGTCTCTTTTCATGAGTTTTGCGCAGACTTTGGGTCTCATTAGCCATTAATAAGGGCTGCACAATAGCACTCTCCCCGTAGCCTGTAAATCAAGGCAAGTGAGTACTTCTCATCACTCAAGCCAATGGAAACTTATGGGAACTTAAATTTCCTGTTTTTTTTACTGAAAATAGTAAGAAAAACACACATTTTTATATACATACACACACGTATATACAGCCTGCCATGATCAAGGATGACATAAATTGTTTTCTCTTAGCACTGTTACTTTGTGAATTATTTTGGCAGCACAAATAGTTTAAAGTATTGAATCTACTCCAGAAATACCAAATAAACAGTTCTTTATTAAAAGTACTCTGTCATCGATTTTACGGCTATTAAAGAGTTACTCAAATTCTTTCACGGTAGTGTTTTTAAGTGTAAATGTCCTAGTGGACACTTGGCACTTATTTGTCCCCCAAAAAGAAAATCTGGAGGAGAGGAATAAGTGCCAGATTACGCTATTTAATAGGCATTTAAATCCCCATTTGTTTCAATGCAGCATAGGCAGGGTAAATTCCTGCTCACACCAGCGAGACCCAGGAATTAATCAATTAGTGACCACAAAATGACCAATGAGATGCTTAAATTGACGACTGCATGAAGCCCTTTAAATTTACTGAAATCACAGCAGCTGAACAAACACACTCATCCACCTTGATTCTGGGCTTGCAGCCTCTCTGTGGGTCTGAACAGATCCCGACAAGGTCTCTCTGCATGCCCCCATTGCATTTTGATTGGTGCTGGGCAACTGTCATAGTATAATGCCAATGCATGCTTCTCAGCAGAAGAGGAAACCCCATCCTGCTGAAAACAGTAGATATTTGTTACATATCACTCTCAATTGGTTTAGCTTAGAATTCTCTTTAATAATACCAGTATTAAGACATTTCCTCCCCCACCATGCCCGGTCTGGTCGTGGCTTGCCCCACCCCGTGGCAGAGAGTAATCCTCAGCTAATCCTATGCTTTCCCATAGGCTATTGCACATGCAGGGCAGAACGCAGCGCTGTACCAATCAACATCTCCTCATTGAGATGCATTGAATCAATGCATCTCTATGGGGAAAATTCAGCGCCTCCATGCAGAGCGTGGAGACACTAAACGCCAGTGCTGCACACTGTACAGCACTGGACTAGGAAGCACATCTAGTGGCTGCCTCAGTGACTGCCATTAGAGGGATTACTAGGTAGTAATGTAAAAACTGCATTAAGCTGTAATGGTTCTGGTGACTATATAGTGTCCCTTTAAACTTAGAAGACAAACATACCATATTCTAAAATCAATCGAAATTGTATTTTACTCCTTATATCTACCAAAATAAACTTAAATCCTAGACATTATGTACTCTGTAAATCAAAACACATGGATTCATTTTCTTAATTATTTAATAGGCACAAAAAACATTTATTGCCAAAACTAAAAAAGTTTATTTATAATAAATTTGATTTTATACATTTACTTTTAAAAAAAAATATGTGTTCATGCTATAAATGAGTAAGGTGAAAACTGTGGCTGAACACACACACACACACACACACACACACACCAAAAATGGCAAAATTGCTTAAGTAAAAAACAAGCAACCTGGAGCCGTGAACTTAAGGGGTTAAACATAATACAGGTCCATCCCATCAAACACATAAAATACGCACATCCTTTCAAATGTTTAAAGTCTTCAACTCCCATCAACCAGAACCTTGTAGGTAACCCAATTGTAGATCTACTGAAAAGGGTCATGTGTGCTTACCATTCTTTGCATTCTAAACGATGCTTAGAAAGTTCGTTAGTTCGTTATGATAGAATCCCCATTGGGGAGATAAATGACCAGCAGCTAACAAAATTCAGTATTCAGTTCTGTACCCTATGAATTATGCAATTCACAAACAGTGCATTTGTTTAACATACCTTGGACTGAAAAAGAAAAACAGTCACCCTTGAAAATAAATAATGTGTACCGGGGATTGCATATAGAAATTAAACACAGGGCTGCCCTTATTCTAATGATCAGACAATAAGTCTGACTTGTTTACTTAGTGCTGGTAATTTGTGATAGAAAGACATTTTACTGCAAAGTAGAATGTTAAAATATACAGCCCTGTTTCTTGGAAAACAAAATGCCATGTTCAACATTGTCTATTTGTCCTTAAAGTGACACAATAGGCACCAAAACAACTTGAGCTTAATGAAGCAGTTTTGATGTATGCATCACACCCCTGCAGTCTTGCTGCTCAGTTCTCTCCCATTTAGGAGTTACATCACTTTCTTTATGCAGCCTTATTGATACCTCCCTGCATGTGACTTGCACAACCTTCCTAAACACTTCCTGTAAAGAGAGATCTAATGTTTAAACTTCATTTATTGCACCTTTTGCTTAATTCGGAAATCATTAGCTCCTAGGCATGGGCCTCAAGGCAGTAGAAAGCACAGTGTCCCGATCTACCTTCCGAACACTCATAGTCCCAAACAGTAGTGGACACAAGTCATGAGTGAGACTCAGATTGAACAGGGAATGGGACTCTGCCATTAAGCCATGCCAAATTGCTTTTCTCGCATGCTCTCCTAAAAAGTGAGCCTAACGGGAAGTATGATCCTAATTGCACCACCCTCTGGCATTCGGTTCCAAAATTCATTAGCTTTCAAACACAATTGTTGATAAGCATGGCAAATGGTTATGACCAACAAAGGAAGACGGTAGAAGTTAACTAGTGGCCAGTCAATAAGCTCTGCTCACTGGCCGGGCACAGGCTTTAGGGCATTAGCACAGGTCCTCAAAGTCTCAGTACATATACCCACAGGCAAAAACAGTGTACTAAGCTGCAGTTTATGATGGAGCTTTATAAATAATAAGTGGGAAACTAATTGATTGTGGCAGAGGAGGTTGCATTCAAACTCTAATGTGGAATATTTAGAGAAAATTAATTTATCTCTGGCTATCCTCTCAGCTCTCCATTCCATGATGTGTCCCTGTGTATTTATACAACTGTTCATTTAATCCGTGCTCAGAGTTCTGAGCAATATCCATGTCATGTTTATTTTTGCAAAGCACAAAGTTGGCAAGTGTTTGTCGAACCTGGCAGCAGCCATGTCTAGAGATTCTATCCAAGCAGGTTTATCTTTACATAGGATGCTGAAACGCCCACGGGGCCTTTTTTCAAGCTACGAGTGTTAATGCTTTGTGGCTGAGTCCACTAATAATGAAAGTATTATAAATGCTGGTGTTCTGAATGACTGTGTACAATTTTTGAAAAAAAAAAAAAAAAAAAAAATCGCATTTTAAAGAAGCACTTAAACCACCATAACCATTAGACTTTTAAAAAGGCAATTTTTTTTTGTAAGTTTGACACTTAACTTGGAAAAGGGACTACTACCAGTTGCACAGCTCCAGGAGATGTCTGCCACCATAACCACTACAGTGGGCTTAGAGCACCCCTTTAGTGCTATAAGAGTTATTCTATAGACCTAGATTTGCCAAACAGTAGGAAAAAGTTTGAAAGTGTCCATTCATCAACATTGCACATTAAAGGGCATGTGTAGTGCCCCCCCCAAAAAACTAGCTCTTTAAAAAGTGCATTAAAATCCATCTATACATTGTGCTAGCAAATGTATACATTGGGAGAAAAGCCGTTTAAAAATATTTTTTTTCCTCCCATCAGTTCCTTTTCTGGAAAGCAGCCATGTTTTAACATTAAGGGTTAAAATGACAGGACCACTGCACCCCAGCCACTAGTACTAGTCAGTTGAGTAATTTTATCTTTTTAAAAGATTTGTTAATTAAGCCTTGCGTTTGTTGACCAATCGGTAAGTAACTACCTGTTGCTAACTTCACAACAATAGAAAGAACCAAGAGCTGAAATGAAAAGCCCAATCATGCTCTTCCAAGAGCACTCTAGTACATTGTAGGGACACGGAGCACCATAACCACTATAGCCCATTGTAGTTGTTAAGGGTCAAAGAATTTGGTTCTATCCCCTGACATCATAACCACTAAAAGGGGCTAAGAGTGCCCCTTTAATACTATGAATTAAATTAATGATAGTTATTGTTCAATAGGCTATGATTTGCCAAACTGCGGAGCTGTTGGAAAGTGGTGGAGTGTCCATTCAATAAACATTGTCAACACTGCACAGAAACTCCTTAAAAGAACAATCTAAGCAGCAACATTACAAAAGCCTACTGTAGTGGGTATAGTGGCTGGAGCCCCTTGACGTCATCCCATTGTAAGTTATCAAACGGTTTTTGAATGGTTTGATAGAGGACTTTAGTGGTTACCGTGCTTAGACGGCTTCTCTATTGTTTTTATACGTCACCAAACAATATGTTGTATTCACAAAACAGTACTGGGGATAACTACATTTAAGGCAGACTATCTAGAATGACAATACATTTGAAATGAGGGTGATTTTATTTTCGGGCACAGCTCCTACACTGGCTACTGGCTATTATGGTCTAAATTTATCAAATTCAGTTTTCATTTCATCCGCACTAAATGTAATCTGTTAATTATTTTATAGTTCTTATATTAGCACTCTTATTAGTACAAGACAAAGGGGAGATGTATAAAGGAAAGGACTGAATTCTAGTATATTGTAGATGCAGGGCCACTGTAAACACCATAACCACTAACTCATTGGAGTTGTTAAGGGTCAAAGAATTGAGTTCTGTCCCCCTGACTTGTCCCTCTGCTAAAGCTCATCTATTGAGGCTAATGTGTGGTTAAATGCTCCTTTAAAGGAACATTCTAAACCCCATAACCACTATAGCTTATAGTCAGGATTAGAAGGCTTAGAACTCACCTTTAAAAAGGTTAATTCATCCACATATTCAGTACAAATGGAGCTTAGAAATACAGTAACATAAGGCTGCATTTTCTTAGAGTGCTGATCTATGTCATTACAAGACAGTTTTGGAAAAGCCTCATTTTAATCTTGCACCACTTGATAAAGCCTAGTGGATTTAGCCACAGAAAAAGAGCGTATTTGCCACCCAGAGGAACTTAAAACATCCAATAACAGCTGCCGGAAGGGACATAGGCCAGCAGAATTCAATCATTATTACTTCCTGTCCTAATGTGTTTTATACCCCACCTTTTATAGACTAACCTCGTTTGAGCAGGGTCCTCTTCAGCCTATCGTTCCTGTTGGTTTTCGTGTAATGGTCCGATTTATAGTTAAATTCCCCCCTCTAATAATATTGTAACGCTACAGAATCTGTTGGCGCTATATAAATGGCAATAATAAGAATAATAATAATAATAATAATAGCCAAAAACCAAGATAGATTTTTGCACATGTAAAAATACACATTACACAACTGATAGACTTTAAGAAGAAAACAAAGAAATAGCCTCAACCTTTCCAAATGGATTATTTAAATTGTTGTTGCAAAAGAATAAGGGGAGTCCCTTCTTCTACCAGGCTAAAATTGGCCAATTACTTTAATACTGGCCAAGTGCTGGGGTTAACTTTGGTTTCATTGCTTAAGGTAAGAGTGCCTGCAGGGGCTTCTGGGCACCATAATTTCATTTAGATTATTTTGTTGTGGTGTGGAGTGTCCCTTTAATTTTAGAAAAGTCCTTGCTACTATGCCGATTTAAAGCCAACAAGGGTCCAAACCTGTGCCTCTAGGCATTGTGATAAATATTCCAGGTTTTCAGTGCTTCAGTGCTACAGCAACCAGCATTGTTTCACTGGGGTGTTCATACTTGGACCTCCAGCTGTTAGTAGATTTAAAACAAAAAATTAAGCAGACGTGTCAGTTTTTGGTTTCTTGCCTGATTGTTCCCCAGCTAGTTTTAGTTTCATGACAGAAAGGGTTGGTTTTAAGTCGTTTAAAATTACTCTACTGCTATATGTTTACATTTCTATTATTCGGTCTACAAACACACACATAGTTAGTAGTTATAGTGTAAAATATGTTGTCATATAGAATTTTTAATACTACTTTTCTTTAAAACACTGTTCTATCTTTTCAAATCTTTGATAAAGTCTTTCCTTCTATCCACAAAGTAGATTTTGTTTAGCTAAAATTACAATATATCATTTTACATTAAATGAATAAATGTAGAAATATCTGAAGTTCCCCAATACTATATTACTGGAAAAATATGTTCTAATGTTTCTGCACAGGAAAAAAACAAAAAAAAAAAACAATAAAGAGTTTGATGTTCTATAGGAAATAAAATATAATTGGTTTTTATTTTTATTTGCTGTAACGTAAAGCAGGGGTCTTTGATGTATTACTGTAAGACGCAGAATATAAAAAGCTGTTCGGATTTCAAACTGTTTTGTACTTTTTCCAAAGAATTTATGATGGCGACTATTAAATTCAAAAAGACCAAACTGATCATACGCATGCTTTTCTCGGGGCTATTTAGGGCTAAAACACAATTATATCATAATCTAGTTCAAACCAGGCAAAGCAAGGATAAACATTGCTGATGAGAACATTGGCAACATTGTTTCATTTCTCTTTCTCGCCGTATGATTGGCTGCCAGGTGCAAAGGACAAAGTCTATAGCAGGGAGCCAAAATGGAGGTCCCCAGTTGCAGGATTAAGAGGTGTTTACACATTTAAAATGTCATTTTTCACACCTCACAAATACATATTTGGTAAATATAGGGTTAGGCAAATAGAATATTAAAAATCTTGGAATTGACAATTCCCTTTTCATTTTTACATTTAAAATTTATCTAGTGGAGACTTTTACAAGCACAAAGATTAACTTTCTTTATATTTACGAGACCATTTGGAAGGAAAAAAAAAATATTTGCTCCCCCCCCCCCCCCCGCCACCCCCAATATTTGTACAGATATGGAGGTTTTTAATAATAACACACCTCACCGTACCGTGATGTTATTTACTAAACCGGGTAACCCGAAACATAAAAATGGTGATATTTTCTAATTTATTTCTTAAATTTCAGTTAATGAGTCATTTCTGTATAATTGCTAGAGAATTCCAAGGGTCTAGTAATCCTATTTTCTACAGTTCTAGTGTTTGTAAACTACAGACATGCATTATGTTAAAGGGACAGTATAGTCACCCAGACCATTTCAGCTCAATTAAGTGGTCTGGATGCCAGGTCCCCCAGGTTTTAACCCTTCAGATGTGAACATAGTTTCAGAGAAACTGCTATGTTTAGATTGCAGGGTTAATCCAACCTCTAGTGGCTGTGTCCTGACAGCCATTAGCGGAGCTTCCGTGATCCTCAATGCGAAAATTGCATTCATCGTGCAGAACGTCCATAGGAAAGCATTGAGATATACTTTCCTATGGACTGTTTCAATGAGCGCGCAGCTCTTGCCGTGCATGTGCATTCCACTCCACTCGGGAGCGGACGTTGGGAGTAGGAGGAGAGGTCACCAGCGCAGAGGGAGCCCAGCGCTTGATTAAAGTAAGTAGCTGAAGGGGTTTTAACCCCTTCAGCCCAGCGGGAGGGGGACCCAGAGGGTGTGACCTAAGGGTTGTAAAGTGTAAGGAAGATGAGTTTGTTTTCCTTACAGTATAGTGATCCTTTAAGTAGGATGCTCATAGTTGGATGAGCCCAGGGGCGCCATCAGGGGGTGACAACCATGAGGCCGGGGGCCCGGCCGACCGGGCCCCACGTGTAGCGGCGGAACTGCCGCCGGTGCAGTTGCACCGGGGCCCGCACGCTGATGGGGCCTATCAGGTGGCCCATGCACTTAGGGCCACCCGATGGGCCCAAGATCTTCAGGGGCCCGGTCAACGCTGTGGCTGTTTAATAGCGCGACCGGGCCCCTTTAAAAAAAAAAAAAAAAAAAAGACCCAGCAAGTTCTGCTGGGACTTCCTCCCAGCTCACTCCGCGCGGTAGGAGAGACAGCCCTGCAGTGAAGAGGGAGAGCCGCGCCGACATCAGCTCCAGCTACCCTCCTGCAAAAAAAGGTAAGAAACAGGAGGGTGGCTGGAAAATGAGATGTCTGTATGTCTGTATAGAGGTCAGTGTCTGTATGCCAGTATGAAGGTATATGTCTGTCTGTATGTCATTATGAATGTATGTCTGTTTGTCCTTATGCATGTGTTTCTGTATGTAATTTAGTATGTGTCTGTCACTATGTATGCCTGTGTGTCTGTATATGTGTATGTCTCAGTATGTGTGAGTCAGTATGTATGCCTATATGCGTGTATGTCTGTTTCAGTATGTGTGTGTTTTGCCTGTGTTCTTTTGTATCAGTGAATGTGTTTGTGTCTGTGTGTGTATTCTTGTGGGCAGGATTTGGAGGCGGTCCCTGTGGGCAGGCTTGGAGGCGGGCCCCCAGGGGCCCAGAACCCGAGCTCAGTTAGGGGCCCCAAAATTTTGGTTGCGGCCCTGGATAAGTCACATGGGGAACATTATTGCATTCATTAATGCAGCAGTAGGATTGCTGGTTGTCACTGTGAAGCTCACTTTGGAAGCAATGTGTCAGTATGGCAACTATGACAGTTTAAACTACAAATTCACAAAGCCCTACATATAGGCCCACTGTAAGATAAACCTCAATTAAGTCAATCTGGAATTGCGTAGAATTATTTTAGCCCAAATCATCCAAATTGGTAAAGTTCTCAATTTCAGTGATTTTTCCAGTTGAACTATTTTGGCCCAAAACTGCAATTCCCAGATCGCGTCACACAAACTCCATCTAGTGAACAAGCCCCAAGGGTTTAATGCTAGATACGCAATTATTTTTTTAATGGCAAATTTAAATATAAAATCCCTGTGCTTTGTTATCAGAGTACCCTGCTATTAATAGTATAGTCAGCCAGTAATATAAACGCTTGATATTTAGCCTCAAACAGTCTGCTGTTCATTTACATTTAAATAGCAGTGTTTAGAGAAAGAACGAGGTGAACAGTGAACTCCATTTTTTCCTCCTCAAAATCCAGACTTACTTTAAACAGATTTCCTGAGCAAGGCCTGTCCACAAGACTAAATCATTGTCCGTGTGTAGGAATTCAGCTAACCACACTGCACGTCTACAGCCGTGCCTTCACTTATCACTAATTGATTATACCACTTGGCTAGGAAATCCATTTAAATAGGCGCATGGCATAATTCTGAGCGTTAATGCATCGTGAAAATATCGTGTTACTGAGCCTTTCCTTAAAGTTGTATCGACAAATTATAATATTTTTTTTTTTTACTTTCTGTAATTCAGCTTTCTACAAAAGAAGCCTAGGAACATCACACAAGACAACTGCATGAGGCACGTGCTGTCAAGCCAATAGGGACTTAGTAAATTAAAGGGATTGGATATGGACACTTGTGCTGTACATCCGATACTTACTATTACCTAGGACCTCTAGGTCTTATGGGTACAAATTACAAAAAAAAAAAATAAATAAAAAAAAAATCCCATTAGTTCTCTTGCTTCCTTACAACAACATTGTGTATGCCGCATGTCATGTGGTAAACAGAAAGAGGAATTAATACACATGTGTGTTCGTAGATCCTAGTATGGCATTGGTATGATGCCAACAGGCCACAATTTGGCAGTTTGTTACCGTCCCTGCAAAACTGGGTCCCAGAGACAAGTCAAGTCATGCATTTTGATATCTGCCGGGCAAGATGAGTGCAGGGAATGGGCAGTAGTACCATGCACAGAGTGTTTTAATAGTGTTATATGCATGGTCTGCCTTGAGGGTGCAGGTTGCCAGTGAGCCTAACCCCTTTCATGGGCAGACCAATCCTTTGCATTGTACTCTAGCCAACCGGCTTTGTTTGCTCATCTCCCATCTGGAAGGTGCGCAGGCAAGATTAGCAGGTAGGGATACAAACTATTTATGGAGGGAGACAGAACAGAATCTTCCTTTGGTTTGCGGTGAGTAAAGTCGTCATAGAAAAAAGTAGGGTAGGAGCTGAGGGGAGCTCACAAAGTCCACCCAATCTATAAGTGACACAAAGTTAAAGTGGTATAGGACAGCACAAACCCTACGTTCATCAATGGGTTTCTGGTAACCTATATTATTTACCATTCCAGCAAAGTTCCTTTATCACAATGGGTGTAAAAATTCTTAAAGGAACACTAAGCACCATAACCACTACACCGCACAGTCAGTAGAGATGTGTTCTCTGGCAAAGAAAAAAATGGCAAGGTTTTACATTGCTAGAGAAAAGGGACATCATCAATGCAACAAAATTATATTTATATGTAGTGGTTTGGGGGTTTAGTCTTTTCCTTTAAAACGAATAAAAGAAAAAAAACAATATGAATAAAATTGCCTTTTTCAAGTAGGTGTGACTAGACTTAGAAACACTGTTAAGATTTGTGTACATCTGTGACAGTCTGAAAAGAGGGCGAGTCCAGTGAGTTTAAATCAATTGCGATGGAATGCTGAATATTTCAGCAAATGTCCAACTAGTCATGTTGTTTCAATTTAAACATGACATATGCATACTGGGGGTTTTTATTCACTAAACAGTGAACACTGAAAGCCAAATGGCAAAATTTAGACCAAAGCAGCCGATTAGGAAAAGTTCTACAACTCAAGTCACAGTTTGGCTATTTTAGTCTTAACTTCGCAAATTCAGTTTTATAGTTTGCCATTTAGAGAATTAATAACACTCCAGTCTTTTAAAATGTTTATATAAAAGAGACAAGCTGTTACAATGCATTCAAATGTTTTTCACTGAAGCAAAACTAAACATTGCTTAGAAAGAAAATAAAAGGCATTGTTGCCATCGCCAAATCGCCACAGAAATATGATATTATATATACACACACACACACACACACACATTTATTTAGGTGAATGGAGAGCTTTTCTCTTGCAAGTCTGTTGTTCCGCTTTCCCATCATGCAGACCTCCCCAAACATTGGCTGCATCAGCAGGGATACAAGCCTCCTGGAATTGGAGACACTTCGAAATAGGCCAATGACTAAATCAGTGAACTAATACACAGATCGTGTAGAGGGGGGAGGAGGGAACACCACTTTTTAAAATTGAGAAATTATTTATAATAAATCCCTTGCAATTCCATGGCATTCCTTTCTCCTGGTAACTGTTGATGGACTAAATAGTCTGTTGGCAGTGCACCTGAAGAGCCCAGGTTATGGCAGCCATTTTGTGTCATGGTTACAGACCCCGTTTTAGAGCATTCTTAGAAATAAAGTCCAAGAACAACTAGAGGGTAGGAATATATTTAATGAGCATTCGCCCTAAAAACACAGAATCTAGCTAGAGATCTAGAACAGCCACAGGAATCAAGGCATGACCTGGACAAAAAAATAAGATGTTGCAATCAATTTGCCAAGTCTGTTTGCCTCCTGTTGTGTCTCTGTAAATACCTACTATGTCACTAGATTACTATAATTGCCCGTGAACAAAGCTGGGCCCTTTCACTGGCTCGTTGAGCTAAGCCAGTGCCTTGGCTCAGGCACGAAAATTTTCCAGGTTGTCAGTTTAACTGTTAGACCAACAACTAATCTTAGAATCAGGGGATGGAAATTAATTTTAAGAACAAGGGAGTCTCTGAAGCCTGGCAGCTGATATACTAAAATGAACAATCTGCATTTATCCAGTGTGATCTAGCATTGAGAACAGACCCTCTCTTGGAAGTTTTAAAAAGTAAAATAAACAGAATAAAATAGATATTGGCCCACAAAGTGATGTATTGGGTTTGGAGTATCTCCCCTCCCCTTTTAAACATATGTATAAAACTATACAGCGCGTAGGGTCTTGACTGCTCGAGAAAGTGCTGGATTCTGTGTGCTTCACTTGATATGACAGCATGTGGTATATGCTGGAATTTCCTGGCATTCTCTCAAGCTCCTTTTTCGTAGGTTTGGAATTCAAATGCAGTTGTAATTACTAACAGGTGACATTAGGCATGAAATTGCGTAAGCATGAGAGATAATCAGCTACAACCAATAATGAAACTCTGCACTCGAACCTTGATAAGATAGCTTTTCTGCATCTTCTACGAGACTGGATGGAAGCATAGGGAATTTGATATGGAAGGAACATCAATTTATTTTTTGGCTAGGTGAAAGGTCTGCTTACATTATAACTAGATGCATCGTTGTTTGGTGTAGATTGTTTGGTACTTTAGATTAAAGGTCACATAGGCAATTTGTGGAATGAGCTTATAGGAATCAGAAGATCTTATTAGTAAATTTCCAATGAACAATTGAGGATAGACGGTTACATCCTGGTGGTTGGCAAATTCTGACACGAACTTCTGGGAATTATTTAAAATACAGACCACAGCTGACAGATCTTACCAGCTCTGCCATTAACTCACCAGCTGATGAGCTTTAACTACGATGACCTCAATGGTCATAAACTGTCTAGAGTTCATGGTTGTTCTAGGTCAACAATACCCAGAGAGCAAGATGTTCTACACTTATATAAAATGTACAATTACTTTTTTTTTTTTTTAATTAAAACAGTTAAGAGATCAAAAACTATCCTGCTGACTTTGATTACATTTAAAAAAAAAAAAAAAATATTCTCTCTCTTTCTCTCTCTCTCTCTTCTCTGACCTAAGTATACACGATGTCTTGATGGAGAGCACTCAAAGGACTCAAAAATATTTCAAATTGTGCTTTTTATTTTAGCATCAAATCTTCAACACGACACTTTGGATTTGAAGATTTGATGCTAAAATAAAAAGCACTATTTGAAATACTTTTGAGTCCTGTGAGTGCTCTCCATCAAGACATCATATATATATATATATATATATATATATATATATTTTGCCAATCTGTGTGAACGGTAAATAGTGTGTAATATGTTAAGGTTTTGCATGACGCTCTGTAGACATGTATCTCAGAATCATACCACCCATGTGTCCTTATTTAGGAGGGACAGTACTAACCTTGGGCCCAAATCCCTCTGTCCTCTTTTCTAAGAGCTCCATATTGTTAATGTGTTACACTGACAGGGCAATTCAGTAAAGTGAGAATTCAGAGTGAATTTCAAATTTAAAGCCATAATCAACTATTCTTCCAGTTTGACATCTTTGGCCTTACGTTTGAAATATACTTTGAATTCCTCATAATGCTATCGTTCGGAAATAACCCTGTACATGGTTTTCTTTTTCTTCATATATTCACGTTGCTGAAGTGCTTTAAAGCTCATCAAGGAGTCCCCTATTTCACATTATGATAGAATAGTGTGACAAAAGTCGATGTACGGCACCCAAAGATAAGCGGACATAGTTCTGAAACACAACCCAACAGTTTTTCAAAAGTAGCAGAAGGACTAGATGAATAAACACAGGTGAAATAGTAACTGCCAAACCAGCCTGTTTCACTGTATGGGCAAACAGCAAATGAAGACCTTGCGGATTATATTCATAGAAACAAAGAAATCCCCCAATTTGTTGTTGGGAACAGCTGTGAGGGATGTCAGAAAAGGCACTGAGAAATGCTTCTATCAAATTCAATTCATTCTATTTATACCAATCTATCCAAGTATGCCCAGCCACTTAACAGGTGTTTATCTACAAACAGGCTGCCTGGGCTGTAATCCAGAGTCTCCATCTCCAATGATCGTGTTTGCTCATGTAACAATACACAGTAAATTAAGTCATGGGAGCACTATAGAAACACACAGACAGGCGGGAAAAAAAACAGGCAATGGTATATTACATCAGTGGTTCTCAGCAAGCTGCTAGTGCTAAAAACAGGCCTGTCACTTGGCTATTTTTAATAAAAGACAATTTATATATAAAAAAAAAAAAAAAAAAAAAAAAAAAAAACTGATTTTTTACGGCACTCACTTTTTCTTTTCAAATAATATAAATCAAGTCCTAAATTTAACAGATTAGTCCAGTGTGCAACTGATTTGCGGGTGAATTCAAAACACATTTTTTTTTTTTTTTTAATATAAATAATTGTACACTCTTTTTTGCATTTTCATTTTTCTGCTAAGTGTCAATCCCTATATTTTTACTCCAGTAAATGCTACAGGCATAATGCCATATTTCCAAAATGCTTTCACCTGGGATGGGATTTATTTTCATGGAAACCACAGATCATAGGCGGAGAACAGAGAATTACAGGACATTTCTAGTTTGCATTGTGTGCCAAGCTATGCCAGAAAACTCTGCATTTGATAAAAATAATAAAGTATTATTTTTTATTTATTTTAAGCACAACAACTTACACTTGGTTATTAGGCATGTGAATTTCCACTGTATAAATATATACACAAAAAACGTGTTATTTACTAAACTGGAAAAATATGGGAATTCAAGGGGAATTTCAAATTTAAGGTGAAAGCAGCTGAATTGGAAAATGTACCTTTCAAGTGAAATACAAATTTAAAACCAGAGTAGCTACACAGAAAGCATAGCCGACTTAAAGGGACACTATAGTCACCAGAACAACCGTAATTTAATGTAGTTGTTCTGGATCTAAAGGATCTTAAAATGTATAGCTTGGAGGAAAGACAAGACAGGGGGGATATGATAGAAACAGTAAAGGTGAAGACTATATTTAAAATAAGAATAACTACCAAAATAAGAGGACAGTCTTAAATTAGAGGGGCAAAGGTTTTAAAAAATATTAGTAAGTATTACTTTACTGAGAGGGTAGTGGAGGCATGGAATAGCCTTCCAGCTGAAGTGGTAGAAGTTAATACAGTAAAGGAGTTTAAGCATGCGTGGGATAGGCATAAGGCTATCTTAACTATAAGATAAGGCCAGGGACTAATGAAAGTATTTAGAAAATTGGGCAGACTAGATGGGCCGAATGGTTCTTATCGGTCGTCACATTCTATGTTTCTACGGTGAATACAATCAATCCCTGCAGGCATTTTCATGAAAACACTGCCTTTTCAGAGAAAAACGCAGTGTTTACATTGTCCCCTAGCGACACCTCCAGTGGCCACTCCTCAGGCGGCCTCTGGAGGTACTCCCTGGGGCACTCCTTGCCGATGTCAGCTAATCCAATGCTTTCCCTATGGAAAAGCATGGGATTGGCTGAAGTCACAAATTCTGATGTCAGCAAGGAGGCGGATTGAGGTGGGGCCAGTGCGTTGGAAATAAGTTAAGTTTTCTCACCTTTTAACAGGGTTAAGGGGAGGCAACCCACCTAAATTGTGGTTTTAACACTATAGGGTCAGGAATACAGGTTTGTGTTCCTGACCCTATAGTGTTCCTTTAAATAATAGTTTGAGATTTAAAATAAATTTTTAATTAAGTTTAAATCCTCACTTTAGTTAATAAACCTGTAAGTCAGCTATGCTTCCTGCTCAGCTATTTAAAAAAAATCCCTTTAGATTCCAAACAATTCTGATGTTGGTAAATGTTTTTTTTTATTTATTTTACTGAAATGTAGTTGTTTGGAATGTGCTGCTCCCATATAAATGATGATTATAGTGGAAAGTGTTCATGTTTCAACTGCGTCAAATGTTTCCAGATTGGTTAATATCGCCTAATCAACTGCCAAGTCATCAAAGGAGACTGTTTAGTTAATAAACCTCTTGGCATAAAAATACTAACTGTAATAATGCCAGACCCAACTGCAAGCCTCTATGGACCGATTTTGTTGGAACACCGATAGTATTTTTACTGTGGAATAAGTTACAGGATTATAAGAGTCGCAAACAATAAACCCTTTCAGATACAGCTACCCGTGATATGTATTCCACTTAAATAGAGGCCGTGAAATTAGGTATATTTTATAAATCCCAAAACCCACCGCTGACGTCAGCGAGGATTTCTGTCTAGATTCGCACCTCTACAGTATTCCTCTTAAAATGCGGTTTCAATCTCACAAAATATCTTGCAATTTCAGGAAAAATGGACACAAGGTATGCAGTTTACAGTATTCAAGGAAGTGTGATTACTACCAATTACTGTTAACACACAATGATTTGACAGTTGCCTTATTTTAAGTGAAGTACGTTTGCGAACTGTTCTAATCTGATTATTACACAATTTTTAGATCATTTTATTTCTAATCTTGTATTTTAACAACTTTGTTCCAGATGAGCAGCAAATGCTATGTACCAGATAAGCAGTGGTATTTAATATTAAATGGACACTATAGTCACCTGAACAACTTTAGCTTAATGAAGCAGAATATACCTTTTTCTTTTTACACGGTTTTTATTCACATCTTGCAAGAATTATACCCTGAGAATTACACATTTCCAAAATTTATTTTTACGCACCAAATATCGATTTTTATTTTGCAATTTACTTTGTCACTAAAGTTTTATTTGGTTGCTACACTTTTATATAAGGGTTGTTTCACAAAGATATTCATTACTAATTGTGCTTTTACCTTTATTTTTACTTTTAATTTGGCCAGAATAGTTGGACAGAACTTGGCACATAAGTTGACAGGGAGCTAAGATGGAGGCACCTAGTTGCAGGACAAAGATACCAATCTCTACACAAAGTTTTTGTTTTTTTCTTACCTCGTTTATACACATTTTTTAATTTTACAGTAAACATAATAATTAAAAGTAAACATAATACTTAATATTTTTAGTAAACATAATATAAAAAATATCCTGGGAAGTAACAGATCCCCTTTAAAGTGCATTACCATAGCAACTGACAAAAATATAAAAAAAAAAAATGAAGAGAAGAGAATAAAATAAATAAATAAATAAGTACTTTTCTCAGTACTCAAAAAGTATTACATTTATAATAAAATGTTTGGTTTAATTCAGAGGAACACAAAAAGCAATTGAACTAGACAGTAGCAGATTGAAACATTGTTAATCTCAAATGCTTTTCTTAATAAAAAAATATTAACACATTTCTTTTGGCCTGGATGGAAGTCTGTTTGCACAGATATGTCAGATACAAGAATGTCCAAATCCTTAAGCAAATAGATGTGTTGTGTGGGCGTGCTTTCATACAGTATTTGTCTCAAAGCCACTTGTTGTGAATAAAGTTGTACTGCTATATAGACATAACGTTTCTCTTAGAATAAAGAGCTGTCAGGCTGCTGAAATACTGCCCTGGGGCTGAAGAAAGCTTTCAACTGCCCCTATTCATTCTCACTTTTGCCATGGTGAAGATACTAGGACCACTTGAACTGGGATTTCAGGACTGTCCTAAGTGTTCATCATATGACAGCTAGGCATGCCTTGTGAGTAGATAAACATGTGGACAATTCTGAAAACGCTGTTCAATCTTAGAGCAGATGGCTAGCACCTTTTAAAAGATGAAAGAATACTTCTAAAAACAGAAGTGGATCTTTAAAAAAAAAATATATATATATATATATTTACTGGACAGTGAGGTTAGGGCTGCAACATCCACCTCATATGGATGGGCAGCACAGGAAAATTGCTGCCTTGTAGTATGTGGAATTTATTTGCTGCAGGTGAATCACATCATTTACTACCTGCAGCATTTGAATTCTAGGCTACCTATCAACATATGTCCAGGAAAATATGGTAGATCTTACAAGTCTATGTGAACTAGCTAATCAAATTTAAAAAGCAAAACCAACAAGTAATACAAAACATCCCTCCAGCTCTTGGGTAATCAAGGATACATATACACACACACGAATGCACGCACACACACGCACAACACATACATACACACCTATTTGACTTTCTTTTCATGAATCTGCATAATTTATGGTTTAGTCAAATTCCCCCAGTTTATAAATCTGACCCACGCCTGAAAAGGTTACTTATCAAAGGCGACATTAATAGGCAAACAGTATAATACATTGTTACTGTTATTAAACCATTCCTTTGAAATCTTGCATGTTACACCACTGCGTATAATCCTAGATTAAAGGGATTCTTATGACTTTACACTAGAAACTTTTCTATGGAAATAAAATGATTTATTTGCATGACAATCATTCTACATCATTTAATACAGATTAGTGTACAGCTTAGCACTTAAAAAAAATTGATCCTTTTAAAAACCTAAAGAATGCTCTATGCAACTTTAACCATTTCAGACTTGAAAAACTATGCTTTACTCTTATTAGGTAAATATATCACTGTATGTAACAATGTCATGTGTCAGTTAAAGATGGCTTAAGGGTCTGTTTTTGGTCAAACAACTTAGAGACAGTTTCAAAGCACATTAGAGGAATGGCACCAATAGCCCCTAGCACCATAATCACTACATTAAGCTGTAGTGGTGATGGTGCTTGGAGTGCTCCCATTAATATTTCCTGGCTAATTTGTTAATAATAATAATAATAATAATAATAAATAATAGGAGGAGGAGCCTGTTTGCATCCAAACCGTCTGCCTTTAGTACTCTCCTTACTGTGCTCAATGAAACCTCAGGTGCCTGTTGCCACAAAGTCTTGCTGCAGATCTTTTGCATTCACTTGAGGATTCTTCACAACCTTCCATTCTCAGAAATATGGTTGTAGCCATAACTTCCTGTTCCTTCAACTTTGAACTTGCAAAAATATGCTTCCAACAAGGTCTATAAGAGCATTCAGTGCCTTCGCTATCTTTTTGTATCCGGTTCCTTGTCTGTGAAGTGATGATCTCTTCTCTTAACTTTGCAGACCCTTCTTTTGACTTAGCCTTATTTCTAACATGCAATCAAACGTGATGCTCAACAAACCCCTACCCAGTTCAGGTATTTCAAGTGTTCCAGCTCAAGTACACCTGGTGCAACTAATGAATCCCTTGATTAGTTGCAGCAGGTGTGCTTGACTCAACACTTTTTTGCATATTGGTGCTGTTGTGAGGGTTTCTATTCAGGGAGTTGAATAATTATGAGACTGGAGAAGTCATAAGTTACATTTTCAGATGAATTTGGGGAAATCACTTGAAGCATTTGTTGTGTTGTGCCATTTCAATTGCTTCTGTTTGATTTGTTCATTGCAAACAACTGAAAGTCTATACATTTTTACAATAAACCTGATTTTCAAGAGGATTGAATAATCTTGATTACAGTTGTAGGTGGTAATAGAAACACTTATACACGTCAACCAGGAAATCACTCTGCCAATACCTGAGGGATCATGACTTTGTATGAATTATGTATGTTTGACAACTCAACTAATCATAATCAATTGCTCAGTTCTGGTCGGTCTTTTTAAGCACAACATGAGATCACAATGTCTTATTTTTCTCAGGATTCTTTAATAGTTAAAACACAATCTTACAGAATACAAACAAAAGGGACAATCAGAAGACATCACAAAGAGGTTTAGTCTTTTATTAAACATTAATATCAACAGATTAAAGTTAAATTAAATAAATTATGATCACTGGGTTAGTCCCCTGAGAAACAAACTATAAAAATGGCAGAAACATGAATCATGCAGAAATGACAAAATTGTTACTAGCAGAATTTTTAGGCAACTGACACTTGGCACGGATGTTAAAAATTATGTTTTGATATGGTTACCTTCAAAACGCCCCAGCTGTATAGACAATCCAAACTACCAACAGAACCCTTACTGCCAAATTCGAACGTTACCGAGATCACATTAATTCTCTCCTGTTCCCTCCTTCTGTAAACACAGATATCCGTTAACAGCCAATAATAACAGGATAGAGTGCTGAGCTATTACCTTCCTAAGAGTGTAATGTGCAAAGAGATGATCATGAGAGTGCTTGATACATTTAAAGGAACATTCCGCTCTGAAGCCCAGTCCATGTAGGTAGTCACGGTTTGACAAGTTACCTGGGTTCTGTCACATGCTGGTCACTGCCTGTAAGAGTGCCACAAGGTCTCTTCTCTAATACCCACAACCAATTAGCTGGCTCTGGAGAGCTCCATACATCACCCAACCCCACTCACTCCACTGTTCTATGCTCATTCGCACCTACTAAAGAGAAGAGGTTTCCGCTCTGCTCCGGTCCTACTGCCCCACCACCTGTCCTCTCGATCTTATTCCCTCATATCTCATCCGCATCCGTCTCCCTCTCTTGCTCTTCCTCTCACTACATTTTTCAATCTCTTCCTTTCCTTCACCCTTCAAGCATGCAATCATAACGCCAATTCTGAAAAAGCCACAACCTCGACCCCAACTCCCCATCCAACTACCGCCCTTTACAGCTACTGCAGTTTGCCGCCAAGATACTTGACAGAGTTATGTATGTGAGATTGACAGACTTCCTAGAATCCAACTCTCTGCTTGACCCGCTTCAGTCTGGATTCCACGCTCGTCACTCTGTTGAAACAGCTGTGACCAAAGTCATTACTCTATCCTAATTCTCCTTGATCTTTCTGCTGCCTTAGACACTCATCAACAGCTTTTCTCATTCTCCATAAACTCAGTCTACGAGATACTGCTCTCTCCTGGTGCTCCCCCGACCTCTCCCAGCGCTTCTTTCTCTGGCTCTGCCTCTTCTCCCCAACCCCTCTCTGTTAGTGTCCCCTAAGGTTCTGTCCTTGGTCCCCTACTGTTCTTTATCTATACTGCCTCCCTTGGTAAACTCATCAGCTCTATTGGCTTCCATTATCATTTAGATGCAGATGATATGCAAATCTACCTGTCCTCTCCTGATCTCTCTCTGCCCATCTGCCTCTCCTGTCTCTGGCTGTCTCTCCGCGATATCCATTTGGATGGCTGCTCACTTCCTTAAACTCAACCTGTCCAAAACAGAGCTTCTAGTATTTCCTCCCTCAAGTGTTGCGACTCCCGTGTCTGTCTCCCTCCAAGTCAACGAAGCCACCATCACCTCTACCTTGCAGGCGCACTGCCTAGGTGTTCTTTTTGACTCTGATCTCTCCTTCCCCCCTTATGTCCAGTCGATCGCAAGATCCTGCCGCTTCCATCGAAAAAAACATAGCTCGCATCCGCCCCTATTTAACACCAGACGCAGCTAAGGTGCTGGTCCATGCCGTTCTCTCTCGTGTTCACTACTGCAATCCCCTTCTCAGTGGTCTTATGTGTTCCCAGATTACACCACTGCAATCTATTATGAATGCAGCGTCAAGGCTTATTTTCCTGTCTGCCCGCACCTCTCACGCCTCCCCCTCTGTCAATCCCTACATTGGCTTCCAGTTAGATATAGGGCTCAATTTAAGATTCTGGTGCTTGTTTACAAGTCCCTACATAATGCTGCTCCAACCTACCTATCCTCCCTAATACACAAGTATGTCCCGTCGAGGCCCCTGTGCTTTGCCGAAGACCAACATCTATCCTCTGTCCGTACTCCCACATCTGATGCTCGCCTCCAAGACTTCTCCAGGGCTGCACCTTTTCTGTGGAACTCCCTTCCCTTCTCCATTAGACTTTCACCCAGTCTCCACTCCTTCAAAAAAATCTTTGAAAACACACTTCTTTAGGAAAGCATGTCATTTAAACTGTTAGCGGGTTTTTATCCCCCCTCCCTCCCATGAATCCTCACCTGCAAGTGTCAAAAATAACTACTAAGCCCTCAGTGAATACTTTTCTAGCAACCTATTTCATTACCCCTACTTACACCCTTTGTGTCACTATACCCTACTCCCTCTAGCATGTAAGCTCATTGAGCAGGACCCTCAACCCCTCTGTTCCTGTGCGTCCATTTGTCTGGTTACAATTACGTGTCTGTTACTCGACCCATTGTACAGCACTACGGAATTTTGCTGGTGCTATATAAATAAGACAAACATCCCAATTTTCCATTATGCTTATTAAGGTCCCATGACTTACTCATAATATACATTATTACACATTTGATTCTATGCAAGAATTCCCTTCAGTGTTAGCTTTTTATGCAACTTCGTAAGTTCCTAAGATGTCCTGAGCCAAGAGCCCTGAAGTGTAGGACTAGCTCATTGGCTGACAAAATCAGCTGATTGCCCTCAGTCAATGAGCTGAGCTCAGCACTGCAGTGCTTAACTCAGACAGACAGAGAGCTTCTGTTTTAAGACTACTCACAATGGGGGATAGGTGTGTCGCTCCTTGCACCATGACCACTGCAGCACTCTTATGGTGCAAGGATTGACCTGGCATGCCTATCCCGCTTGTAAGTAACTAAACTTTAAATTGACATATTTTAAGTGGAGTGTTTAACCCCTTAAGGACCAAACTTCTGGAATAAAAGGGAATCATGACATGTCACACATGTCATGTGTCCTTAAGGGGTTAAAAGAAATCTTTCTGGTATTCAGGATCAGAGCGAAACAGCCAAGTTGTAGTCCTAATTTAATCCAAGCTGGGCAAATCAACGTAGAACTAAAATTTTATGCAGAAGATCTAATGGCACAAAAGGTTTTGATCCTTTATTCACCCTTTTTTTCCCCAATGGGAATTTGTAAAGCAACTAAAGTAAAACAAAAATACAGCGGGATATCTCAGTGGGCAGCTTTCTCGTAGGCTAAAATAAAGGATCAGAATGCTGGCCAAGCTATAAAGTGATATAAGTACAACAAATATTTAAAATTACAGTTTTAAAAACAGTATTGTAATATTGGGCCTTCTGTAACACTCGGATCACCATGGGGCTAGGCGCTCCCTTGACTTCGACATGTGTGGTGTTTTTCAGTTTCACGGAGCAGTCAGTACGCTGCAGTGCAGACATTCTATTCATTTTATGTGTTGTGCTTAACATATCCCTTTAAAAATAACGGGAGCATGATTCGCAGAGACACTTCCTGGTCTGCACGGCGCTCACTTCAAATACTGTAAAGCGGATTTATTTGCAACATATTCAATATTTTTATTTTTATAATGCATTACCTCTGTAATACAGTCAATGTGGGACACCTTTAGTGAGGGGTGTCCCTTTTAATAGGGATCCCTTGAAAAATTAATTGGAAAGGGGGAGGTGGGGGGGGGGGGGGGGCAAAACTCACTGTAAGTTGTCTCCACATGCTATACTTCTATCTTGATTGGCTTTGAAAGACATAACAATTTTTTTTAAGGAAGTTAAAACTATTTATTTCCTCCAAATACTCATACTTTTTTATTAAACAGACCCTGCAAGCACCAGGACAACTTTAGCTTTATGAGGTTGTTCTGGTGTATCGATTGTGCTCCTGCATTTCTGTAGTTTTGCAGTGACACTGCATGTGCATGATCTATACTCCAAAAACGCTTCAATAAACTAAACATTGTTTTGGTGCTTAAAGTAAACAAAAGGAAGTACATTTAAAATTTAGTGACACTTTACATTTTATGATGTGACACCCCCTCCCACCTCAAAAAATAAAATAAATTGAAAAAAAAAAGTCAATAGCAGTTCTTTTTTGTATAACATTCATCACCAGGAGTAGCAAAGAAAAGTCATCTGGATTTAATGAAAGCAGTATCTTGCATAAGGCCGCACTCCCTCCTTATTGCCTGGTTAAACTGTCGTTTACCATTTCTCGTGAATCTCTGTGATTTCAAATGGATTATTTGATGAAACTAAACTTTTGGCAAGAACTTTTCTCATTTCCATACGGTTTAAAACTATAGCTTAAGAAAATTTCACCCGAACTGATTTATCGTTTTGCTGATAATGCGGTTTAATTAAAGCCACTATGAGAACTAGAATTATTCCCTCAAACGTTGGATCGTGGATTATATTAAGGGCTCAAGAAAGAGACCCAATTACACAAAAAATTTTTTTAAAAAAATGAAATAAATAAACCATTTACCACATGCTATTTGGAAGTTTTAGCACATTCTTATTATTACATTTGATAAAGGTATGGATTTATGGCATAAAAGGACTATTTCAGAGCTCACCACTGTGGCTAATTAGTGAGGTCACGGTCCACAATTTCCTTGTATAAAGATCTGTAAAGTACAGTATTTTTATAAAGACTTCTAATACATGACTACCAACTAATTTATAACAATTTGTAAATGTGGCAAGACATAAGGATAGCAAAGAAATACAAAATGTGACTATATAGTAGCAGGAAAGAAACAGTGTTGAACAATTCAGAAAAATACTTAATCAACATTGTTTAACCTTTGACCACTGCAGCTGCTGTGGACTACAGTTCCGAAGATTCTCAGCCAGCCAGATGGCAGACTTATAATCCTGGGAAACAAAACAATATCTGGTTTGTTAAGACAATAACAGCAACTTTATATGCTCTAGTGATTTTTGACCCTTATCTGACAAATGTTCTCAAATTGCAGATACATTATGTCAGGTCTACCCACTATTGCATTGCATAGCACTGCAGAATCTGTTGTCTCTTTAACGCAATCTGAAGCACATAAAGGACTTTTTAAAGAAGATTAAATATGCCTTAAAAAATTTAAGAATGGTGTGAGTCAGAACTAAACTGCATAAGACAGTTTTGTTCCTTAAGCCCAACAAGGAAGTGTCAAACATGGAACCTGCACATGTGAGTATGAATTACAGTTCTTGAGGAACCAGTGACTGGCTGACTTGATATTGGTGCACTGAAGAATTAAAGATGGGATGAGAATAATCTGTGTCTTATTTGATAGTGACTATATGAGAACATTGTATGACTTAAAGGATACTTGTCATGCACCAAACAACATATGCTCGATGGATTGAGAATAACATTTTATCTATACATTGTGCTAGCAATTTTGCTAAAAAAATGTATAGATTAGGAGAAAAACCTATTTAAAAATAGTATTTTCTCTCAACTTGGTCAATGCCTCGTCGTGCCAACTACAGCAACCACAGCGCAGGCACTTGTTACTATGAAAGGGTGGTGCAGTAGACATTGCTTACCTAGATTTCAGTAAGGCTTTTGACACTGTTGCACATAGAAGGCTTATCAATAAACTGCAATCTTTGAGTTTGGATTCCAATATTGTTGAATGGGTAAGGCAGTGGCTGAGTGACAGGCAACAGAGGGTTGTAGTCAATGGAGTATATTCGAAGCTTGGGCTTGTCACCAGTGGGGTACCTCAGGGATCTGAGGAGGTTGCAATACTTGGCTGGGCCTTCAGGACATTACTCCCCTTTGCAGGAAGGCAGACTGGGCTGCTCCATGCCTCCCAAGATTTCAAATGGACAAAGAGGGATCATTTTATTTAGGGGTGTAAGTGTGGCCATGGCAGGGGCTGTTCTGAGAAATTCTAGGTAACTTACTAATTAGTTATTCAACTAAAATTAATTTAGTACAAGAACAATGTATCTTATTTACACAGACTTTTTTTGTTTTGTTTTTTCCAACACATTTATTGTCGTTTAAACAAAGTGTGGATATCTTTGTTAAGGTCCTCTGGTATAAAAATTCAGACACACAAAGAATACTTCGCTCAAACAAAATAGCAACTTTTGGAAAGAAAAGAAGGACAGAGTGATTTCTCTCCCCCCCCCAAAAAAGGGATACTTAGGAGGTATGTTGTAAGGAGAACTTTGCCGCAGAGGGATAATTATTTTATTTCTGAAGGGGGGGGGGGGGAGAAGAGGAGAGGGGGCATGCCAGCACTTACTAACATTAAAGGGTTACTCTAAACCTTTCTAACATACTTATTTAATTAATACTACCCTATTAAGCATTAGTAAGAAGCCAATAAAACTGGAAAAAGTAAACAACTGAAATCCAACACCAGGCAGAGCTCCCAGCACTGCTCTTCACCTCCCTGCGGCGCGGACCGATTTTGATTGCACCGTTTCACCTACTCGAGTGCATGCGCGTGCTCTGAGCAAGCAACAACAGAGAGGCAGGGGATTAAAAAAATAATAGAATATAATAATAAATAAGGGGGTAGAGCACAGAGGGAGGGAGGAACAATGCCTCTCTTGCAGGTGCACTGCCTGCAACAACAACAACAACAACAAAAGATATCTGAAAACAAACATCATTTTTGCACAGAATTGATACCAGGCTCAATAAGTCATGTGTGCCAGGGGTGTAAAAAGCCCAGACACAAAGGTGATTATATCTCTGGCTAAGCATACATAAGACTCCTACAACCATGGCCACTTCTAATCAGTGAGTGGTCATGGTGGTTGGAGCAACCCTTTAATTTATTTAAGCAAGAAGGATACTTTTATCTTTTGCTTGTAGATCTTCTTCCAATGCTCTTATTGACCTTGAAATGTTGTTGGAGCAGTGAGTCCCCTCCCCCCACCCCCCCCCCCATAAGTTTGAATACCTGGGGAGGCAAAATAAGCCATCAATGAATCATGGGAACTTCTATACTTCTACAAGAGCTCTGGTCTACCATTTGGACATTCCTTTGCCTACAGGGTTCACTGCAGTCCTCACCAGCTGCTGAAGAGTTACAAAAGTACTGAGTCCTGCACAAAAACATACCAGAGCTATGACTTGCTTTATGGAAGTTTTTGAAATATTGTGTGTGGTTATCTGTAAGGAACGGACTGCCCTAATCTCTTCCTGACGATTTATGGGCTGATACATCTGCTTCAGCTTACAGAGTTTGGGTAGGTGCAATTCAGCTGCTTATGTGAAAAAGTATTTATTTTAAGAATGTACCTAAGCCTTCCCAGGGCCCGGGACATGAAACACAAACACAAACATTCTGTACAACAATCAAGATTTAATTGATTATTCAATTTAACCCCTTCAGGAGAGAAGAGACAAGAAAAGTGCTAGAACACTTGTCTATATATGAAAATACTGGGATATTTTAGCAAAAAAATAAATATTTACTCTACTGCATCATGATACACAACACATCACCCCCAGCTGTCACAAGCTCCCATGTAACTGCACAAATCCATTCAGTCCAGTATTGGGTATTCCATGTAGACACATCCAGAGTGTGCATCTGTAAATGGATTCATCATCATCATCATCATCATCTCGACATTCTTAAACAATAAAGAGTAAAGCAAAATATGGGTTTTGCATTTTAATAACAAAAACTAAATATTGTGGAGTATATGTTTAATCATCTTATTGAGGAAGGTTAAAGAAACATTACAGTGTCAGGAATACAAACATTTATTTCTTGCACTATAATGCAGGAATTAATGTTTAGGTGCCCGGATCCAACTCTATAGAGGTGAAAACTTACCTTTAATCCCACGCTGGGCCGCATCCGGCCCTGCCTCCATGGGGAAGATCAATAACCTTGATGATCTCAGCCAAATGCTTTCCAATAGAAAAGCATTGGGAGGCTATTAAAACAATGCATCTCTATGGGGAACGATTCTCCCTTCCATGCAGAGAGTGCAGCACTGGCACAGGAAGCACCTCTAGTGGCCGTCTGAGTGATTGCCACTAGAGGTGTTACAAGGCAGCAATGTAAACACTACTTTTTATCTGAAGACTGCAGGGACAGGCTATGAAGGCCAGAACCAGTACCTCCCTATAAGACAAACTTGAGGGAGGGATGGATACAATATTGCTACATGTGGAGCCAAGGTTAACAAAAAGGTACAAGCCAGGAAACACTGAGCCAAGCAAGTCTGTGCAGGGCCACGCGCATTGGCCGAGCAGGTCAGCTTAGCTCAGAGGACATCGGACTTCTCCTGCAGGTAAACTATCTGAAATAAACCTGTATTATACACATTCTGTCAGAGTTTTATATACATAGATTTTCTGTTTTCAGAAATTTGTATTAATATTGTTCATTTAACAGTCTATTTTTTGTTCATGCAAGATAAATTGTGCAGTTTGTTTTTGTATTTTTATTTACAAGCACCCAGTTTCCCTCATTTTTCACAAGCATTTTTTGGTGCATATTACCGAAAACATCAGAGGAACGATACTTAATAATGAGACAGATCTGTTCAACGTGATTAATTACATGTGTGTAATGAAACGAAATGTGATCTGAAAACTCTCTAAGGCATGACGAGAAATTTTACCTCTTCCTTATTTAATGGGGCAGAAAGTAGCCTTAAAAAGTCCACTTTTTAAAGGGCCAGTGCCTCCCAAAGCACAAGCAGGCTATGAAGAGAACCTTACATTTTAATATTTAGTTGCAACTGCAGGGAAAATTTATGTGGGTTTCTAAGTTAATCTTATGCTTTTGACTCAGTCTAAACATAAATAGTGATAATTTGTCACTGTGCCATCAAGTAGTGTATAGTTTTTTTGTAGCCAATTGAAATCGAAGTTGTGAAATGTAGAAAAAAAATAGCCGATCCAGAAAAAAAAAAAAAACTTTGTTGCCTTTAGGATTTCAGTTTGCTACAAATCATATTTTAGTGAATACACCCCACCAAGTTCATGCAATTCTGCAAAAAATGGAAATATGTTTGCAATATTACTGGAAGCCTTGATACATCAAGGGATTTACTCACGTAATGATTTACTGTTTATCGCAGTTGGTCCAAATTATAATTTGGACCAACATTTCAGAGTAAAAATACCATATTGCAAAATATGTGAAATCATCAGTGTGACTATACCCAGAAATGTCTAAGGTACTTGAAATTAAAGCGGCACTGTCAAGATCTGGGGACTTTGCAAACGATCCGCGACGGTGACATTGTCGATGGTAAAGGTGAAATTCCAGATCTCCGCAAATAGTAGTGAAGGAGTGAGATCTCATACAATAAGTGAGACTATTCAAAACTCACTGACTTGTTAAATAAGCGGGTAGGGGCACCAGGACATTTCTAGCACCATAACCACTACAACAAGGTGTAGTGGTTGTGGCCTTCATAGTGTTCCTTTAAAGACAGCCTGTCCAACAACAAATCATATGGATGACAAGCTTACATTCAGATAGGTATATATTAAATATCTACACTGCCCTGGTGATATTGTCAGAAAGTGTATATATTAACAGACTAACCCGAGGTTGGTTTCTCCCCATACCGTACAGAGTCCTTACTTTTAGAAAATGGCTGCGTGAGCACCCATAAAAGAGCAAGCCACAATTCCATAAATAACCTACATCTATATAGCTTTTTAGTTTAGGTTTTTTTTTTCCCCTCTTTTATCAAAAACAAGAGGTATTTACCTAGAATACTGCATATAAAGTAACACACGTGAACAAATACGTTAGTCCCTTTAAGCACCATGACATAGATCACGGTAATATAAAATGTGAACAAGGGTTAACTTTCTCAAAGAAAAAGTCCCCCAGGTATAAAACATCTGTAAATATTAACATGGAACCGGAGTTTATTTTGTTCCAGTGAAGCCATATAGGCTTTAGGGGACGTGAGGAATCTGCCTGCTGTGGTTTCAATAGTCATCTACGGGCAGGATGATCACGTAACATTTATCTGCCATTAGTTTGTGCAGCCACAGGGAAGACTGATTACACAGAACTTGTTTGGTAATTGTCCAGAATAAATGCCATATGTTTTAAAAGTGTATTATTTGTTCTGGGCAAGCTGGAGATACAGCTACAGATTAAATCATGTGTAGGATGCATTGTTTAGGTTCTATCTTGACAAAGTACTTTGTTTTCCAAGCTGGTAATACACAGAAACTAATCAGTCTCTATATACCACAGAACGCTAACGAGTGGATCCTTTTATGGGCTACTGAAGAAAGGCCACAAGTTTTCATGAATTATCCAACAGGGTTATTTCTTGAAGAGACAATTCAGAGTGAATTTCAAATATAAGGCCAGACTAACCAAATTGAAAAGTATAGCTGACTTAGAGAGGAGTTTTTCAGTTTTGTCTACTTTGACATTAAACAGAAAATAAATTGTACGCTGGCATAATATCTACATTCTGAAGGTCATGTCCTTGGGAGATCTTTTAGACTCTGAAATTTCTTATACTAGGATTAACTAGTTTTGGAACTCATATGGGGGAGGGGGGGGAACAGAAAGTTTTTGCATTTCTCCTATAGGAGATGGAACTGGTCATTGTCCTATACGAGAGATCTGTTCGTTACGTTTGGACCGATCTCACAATTCTCCTGTCTAAGTGTGAATTTGTCCTGGAATTTTTATTTTATAAAAGATTGACGTGCTTTTAGAATCTCATACATGTGAAAAAAAATATGAAAGTGAATTGATCTTGAAATTCTCCAATATGGAGGATGGAATGGCCGTTGAACCGGCCTTTTTTGAAGAGTGACAGGTCTTTGAATTCTTGGATACATTGATCTTTGATTTCAATTCTAATTTAGAATTTTAGAAAAGTAAAAAGATGACCTTCGAAATCCACATCCTTTAACAAGAGGTCGTCTAATAATTTCTAGAAATTTGTCAAACCCTGCACTAAACCACAAAAACACACAATTGTAGAGAAATATGTCAAAATTCAGTCCTCAGTAAAATTACTCTTCTTACAATACCAGATACTTACAGCCAGAGGGAAAAAAATAATACATATAGTCTGCCTTCAATACATATTTTTTTTTCACAGAATTACCATGTAACCACATCTAGTTAGAAATTACTACATAAATGAACTTAAATGCCCTCTGTATTGTAATCACAATCAGTAGTTTTCACAGCTGATTAAACACCCTTTTCTCATACTAGCACCAACAAAAGTTACTTATGCTTTTTCTAGACTTTGCATTGTGCCAAGATTTCACGTTTTCTTTCGCAAAACATCATCAATGAATTGGTCATCCCCCTACCCAAGGCAAAAAAAAAATGCCTACAATGATACAGCTCAAAAATGTATCTATTCATTAATTGGCTCCTTTACACATAAATCAAAGTTTGGAGGAATAGCAAGACTCCCATCAAATCAGCACTGTCAACATGCTGAGAGGTTTTATTAAAAATACAAAGAGAGAGAGAGGTTCAGTTGGCTTTGAAAACGAAAGTGATCAGTTCCCAAGTTGTTCAAGATGTTACAGCATGAAATATGATTATAATTTAAGAATTGAATTTCAACAGCTTCAAGCCAAAGAGTTGGCTCCTGCAAGCTAGGATTCAGCACAGGGCAGGAATTTTATTGAAAAGAAGTAAAAAGAAAAAGAAAAAAGAAAAAAGAAAACAAACGCAACACCTTCTCTTTCCATTAAAAGCATTTACATGACTATTGACCAAACCAAAAAATATAAGACGACATGAAATCATTTCCCAACAAGGATTAGAAAACTAGGAAATTGAAGCGAAATCATTTGGAAAAATAAAGTAAAAACTACATCTACACACACACACACATATATACATACGTGGTTTTTACTTTGCTATTTTTCAAAAGTGATAGATTGAGATATACACACACACGAACCCAGGTGGCTGCACTCACCTGAACATGCATAAATCGGATGCTGCCGATTCAACAGTCAGTCAGTGTAAGGATTTAATAAAAAAAGGTTCTATCTTTATGAAATACTAATTTTTAAGGGTGAGAACAAAGCTTCTTTACAACTTTATTGTAAAGTCCACTGACTAACTTTAGTGATTTGCAAAAAAAAATATTTAAAAAAAATAAATAAATGGAGACCCATCCCCTCACTCTAAATGGTCATTGGTTAAGCGAAGCTGCTCTCTGCTCATGCCAATTACCTGCAATCTACTAAGAGGTTGCACCACTGTGATTTCAAGTTCTGGGAGATGTAGTTAAAATCGTGGCTTTCTGCAGTAGAAACCTGACAGATAAACAACAACTTTTAGAAACTCCAGGTGCTCAAAGACGTAACGTTCATGGAATTATGGGAAACGCTTTGTGCTGGCATATCCAGTTATAGAAGCATCACAACTAACAATCACTTCCTCCTGGTGTGAACACAGCTCACTGCACGAGCTGCAAAGCCTAGGGATTTACAGCAAATGCAGGAACATTAGATGTGTGTATTTCGTTGTTTCCTCCTCCCCCCCCCATCCATAAATATTTCCATGCGGTATTCTCATTACATATCACAATGCATTAACAAAAATGAGGTCAACGCCAGTGTGGAGTTGTCAGGATCGGGACAGGGATCCAACACGCAGGGTACAAAGAGTGGAAAGGTACGTATACCGGGCCTTAGAATGGCCGGACTAACGTACCGAGAGTAATAGAGAATAGTCAGAGACAAGCCGAGGTCGAGGGAACGAGAAGACAGATAAGCGAGAGACAAGCCGGGTCAAGGGATAACAGAGAAGCAGGGTAGTACAACAAGCCGAGTCAAAACCAAATAGAGCAAACTAGAATACCAGAGCACTGAGTGACTAGACAAGCTAGAACCACGACAGGGCAATGAGCTGAAGAGAGAAGCAAGCTTAAATACCCTGGCTCCGGATGGTAAGCACGCCTCTGACAAGTGCCGATTGGATATCGGACACTTGAGTGACAGGTCGCTCGTGATAGCGTCATGACGTCACGTATTGAGCGTCCTGCTAGAAAAGGATGTGGATTCCTCGCGGCCGGTGTTTAAGTGGGTGGATGAACCGCGAGGAACGGAGGAAACAGCTCGCCTGGATGGATAAACCACCAAGTCTCTACCTCCCTTAGAGGTAGAGGCCTCAGGTACCCTGACAGTACCCCCCCTCTCAGATACGCCCACCGGGCGGAAGGAACCGGGGCGAGATGGGAAGCGGAGGTGAAATGCTCTGCGAAGGCGAGAAGCATGAACGTCCTCCTGAGGTACCCAACTCCTCTCCTCAGGACCATATCCCCTCCAGTTGACCAGATATTGCAATTTTCCCCTTGAAATTCTGGAATCAACGATGGAGCTTACCTCGTACTCCTCCCGACCCTCCACCTGAACAGGACGAGGCGAGGAGACCTTAGAGGAGAATTTGTTGCAAATAAGGGGTTTCAACAAGGAGACATGAAAAGAGTTAGGAATGCGTAAGGCAGGTGGCAGAGCAAGGCGATACGCAACCGGATTGATACGAGTGAGAACCCTGTAAGGGCCTATGTAGCGAGGAGCAAATTTCATAGATGGAACTTTTAGTCGAATATTCTTAGTACTTAACCATACCCTATCCCCAGGAACAAAAACAGGAGCCGCTCTTCTATGCTTGTCAGCGTGTTTCTTGAACAACGAGGAACTATGTAACAGAATTTGCCGAGTCTGATCCCATAATTTCTTCAGGTTGGCGACATGATCATCAACCGACGGTATCCCCTGAGAAGAGGAAACCGAAGGAAAAATCGAAGGATGAAAGCCATAGTTCATGAAGAAAGGGCTAGAGCGAGTTGAATCGCAAACAAGGTTATTGTGTGCGAACTCCGCCCAAGGAATCAGGCCGACCCAATCGTCCTGGTGTTCGGAAACAAAGCAACGCAGATACTGTTCGATCTTCTGATTGGTACGTTCAGCAGCTCCGTTAGACTGAGGGTGATAGGCCGAGGAGAAGTTCAATTTGATGCCCATTTGAGAACAAAAGGATCTCCAGAAACGTGAGACAAATTGAGAGCCTCTATCAGAAACAATCTCCGAAGGAATCCCATGTAGGCGAAAAACCTCTCTTGCAAAAATCTCCGCCAATTCAGGAGAAGTCGGAAGTTTAGGTAATGGCACGAAATGGGCCATCTTAGTAAATCTATCCACTACCGTGAGAATAACAGTCTGTCTCTTGGAAGCAGGCAAATCAACGATAAAGTCTATGGACAAACAGGACCAAGGTTTCTCAGGAATGTCCAAGGGGTGTAACAGGCCACATGGGGATGTATGAGGTAGTTTAGTCTTGGCACACGTTTCACAAGCTGCGACGAACTCCTCAATATCTTTTCGAAGTGAAGGCCACCAGAAATCCTTGGATATCAAAGAGTATGTCTTGCGAATACCAGGATGGCCAGCTATTTTACTTTCGTGAAAACACTGTAAGAGCTCCAGTTGAAGTTCAGGAGGAACAAAGTTTCTTCCCTCAGGAGTGTTTCCGGGAGCTAGATGTTGTGACTTCAAGATCTGGTCAAGTAGCGGAGAATGAATTTTGAGACTGGTATTAGCAATAATATTGCATTTGGGTACAATGGAGGACATAAGTGGTTCAACTGAAGCAGAGGGCTCATATTGGCGAGATAGCGCATCGGCTTTAGAATTC
Organism: Pelobates fuscus; assembly: GCF_036172605.1. NCBI lineage: Eukaryota > Metazoa > Chordata > Amphibia > Anura > Pelobatidae > Pelobates > Pelobates fuscus. The sequence continues at coordinate 144,879,406 of NC_086323.1, read as the reverse complement.
TTTGACCCAGGTCTGTAAGTCAGAACGTAATTGAAATGGGTAAGAAACAACGACCAACGAGCCTGCCTGGAGGACAACCGCTTAGCCTCTCCGATATAAGACAAATTTTTGTGGTCAGTTAGAATGGTAACAGGATGTAATGTACCTTCCAATAAATGTCTCCACTCTTTCAAAGCCTTGATAACCGCTAGTAATTCTCTGTCACCAATGTCATATCTGCTTTCAGTACCGGTCAATTTTTTAGAGAAAAATCCACATGGATGTAATGGTTTATCAACCCCCAACCTTTGAGATAGGACAGCACCTAAACCAGTCTCTGATGCGTCTACCTCAAGTAGAAAAGGCAGAGAAGTGTCGGGGTGAACTAAAATTGGAGCGGAAGCGAAAAGCTCCTTGAGAGTTTTGAACGCAAGGAGAGCTTCAGTAGTCCAATTCTTAGTATCAGCCCCCTGTTTGGTCATATTAGTGATAGGTGCGATAATGGAAGAATAGCCCTTAATAAAGCGCCTGTAATAATTAGAAAAACCAATAAATCTCTGTATGGCTTTAAGACCTTTGGGTAAAGGCCACTCTAGAATGGATTGGAGCTTATCCGGATCCATCTTAAATCCCTCCCCAGAGATCACATAGCCGAGAAAGGTTACCTGGGTTTGATCAAAGCTACATTTCTCCAACTTGCAGTACAAGCCATGCTGGAGAAGCTTGTGCAAAACCCTCCTGACTTGCTTGTGATGAGTCTCAATCTCACTAGAATGAATGAGTATATCATCTAGGTATACAATGACGCAATCTTGCTGAAATTCCCTAAGAACCTCATTTATCAGATCCTGGAAAACAGCTGGCGCATTGCATAACCCAAAAGGCATAACAGTATATTCATAGTGACCATATCGAGTATTGAATGCCGTCATCCACTCATGTCCCTGCTGGATTCTCACCAAGTTATATGCCCCTCTGAGGTCTAACTTGGTGAAAATTGTAGAGCCCTTCAAACGATCGAAGAGTTCGGTGATCAAGGGAATCGGGTAGGCATTTTTAATGGTTATCTTATTCAAGCCTCGATAATCAATACAAGGTCTCAAAGAACCATCTTTCTTTTTAACAAAAAAAAATCCAGCCCCGGCAGGGGAGGAGGACCTCCTGATGAATCCCTTGTCTAAATTCTCGTGAATATACTCCTCTAGAACTGAGTTCTCTTTTGTAGATAATGGGTATACATGACCTCTGGGAGGCATGGTACCAGGGAGTAGGTTAATTTTGCAATCAAAGGACCTGTGTGGGGGTAAGGTATCGGCTTTCTTTTTGTCAAATACTGCCTTTAAATCTAGATACTGAGGCGGAATTTGTGTCTCTGTAGGATTGTCAGAGGTATTCGATGTATTAGTTAATCCGAGAGGTAAGACCTTCCGCAAGCATTTCTCTTGACAATTCTCTCCCCACGAAACTATCTCCCCTGACTCCCAATTAATAATAGGGTTGTGTCTCCTCAACCAGGAGTACCCCAGGACTATGGGAATAGACGGAGAAGAAATGAGCATTAAGGATATATCCTCTTTATGTAGGATGCCAACAGTTAAGTTAATCGGTATGGTCTCATGGAAAATAACAGGCTCAAGTAACGGTCTACCATCGATGGCCTCAACAGCCAGTGGTGTCTCTTTTAACTGGGATGGGATAGCATGCTTGGCAACAAAACCCTGATCTATAAAGCTCTCAGCAGCTCCAGAATCGATTAGTGCCATAGTCTTTACTACTCCCTTCTCCCACCTCAAAGAAACGGGTAACAGAAGCCTGAACTCTTTGTAATTGTGAATAGAGGACAAAGTAGAAACACCCAAGGCCTGTCCTCTAGAGAAACTTAGGTGCGAGCGTTTCCCGAACGATTAGGACAATTTAGGCGTAAATGTCCTCTGACTCCACAATACATACATAAACCCTCCCTTCTTCTGTACTGTCTCTCTCTCTCTGTGAGATGAGTACTGCCTATCTGCATAGGTTCAGAAATACGTAAGTCCTCGAACTCAGAATTTTGAAAGGTAGGCGCTAGTTTAAAGGAGGGTCTACGGGTCCTATCTCGAGTGTTCTGCCTCTCTCTTATGCGTTCATCAATACGAGATATAAAAGAAATTAAATCCTCCAAATTCTCAGGGAGTTCTCTAGTAGCGACTTCGTCAAGAATTACATCTGATAACCCATTCAGAAACACATCTATATAAGCCTGTTCGTTCCACTTAACTTCTGCCGCCAAGGACCTGAACTCTAGTGCATAGTCCACAAGTGTTCGATTGTCCTGTCTAAGGCGCAACAGTAATCTAGCTGCATTGACCCTTCTACCAGGAGGGTCAAAAGTTCTTCTAAACGCAGCTACAAAGGCATTATAATTATAGACTAGTGGATTATCATTCTCCCATAAAGGATTGGCCCATCTCAGAGCTTTCTCAATGAGTAAAGTAATAACAAATCCAACCTTCGCTCTATCTGTAGGATAAGAGCGGGGTTGTAATTCGAAATGGATGCTAATCTGGTTCAGAAAACCACGGCACTTCTCCGGTGACCCGCCATAACGTACTGGTGGGGTAATACGGGAAGAAGCACCTACAGTGGCTACCTCTAGACCTGAGACTGCAGGAGAAATAGAAGGAGTACGTGTCTCCTCAGGTGGGTTACTAGCACGAGACAAAAGTGCCTGTAGTGCTAGGGCCATCTGATCCATCCTATGCTCCATGGCGTCAAACCTGGGATCAGAAGAACCAAGCTGACTGTTTGTACCTGCAGGATCCATTGGCCCTGTCGTAATGTCAGGATCGGGACAGGGATCCAACACGCAGGGTACAAAGAGTGGAAAGGTACGTATACCGGGCCTTAGAATGGCCGGACTAACGTACCGAGAGTAATAGAGAATAGTCAGAGACAAGCCGAGGTCGAGGGAACGAGAAGACAGATAAGCGAGAGACAAGCCGGGTCAAGGGATAACAGAGAAGCAGGGTAGTACAACAAGCCGAGTCAAAACCAAATAGAGCAAACTAGAATACCAGAGCACTGAGTGACTAGACAAGCTAGAACCACGACAGGGCAATGAGCTGAAGAGAGAAGCAAGCTTAAATACCCTGGCTCCGGATGGTAAGCACGCCTCTGACAAGTGCCGATTGGATATCGGACACTTGAGTGACAGGTCGCTCGTGATAGCGTCATGACGTCACGTATTGAGCGTCCTGCTAGAAAAGGATGTGGATTCCTCGCGGCCGGTGTTTAAGTGGGTGGATGAACCGCGAGGAACGGAGGAAACAGCTCGCCTGGATGGATAAACCACCAAGTCTCTACCTCCCTTAGAGGTAGAGGCCTCAGGTACCCTGACAGGAGTGTCCCTTTAAAACAAAGATTGCCAGTAGTGTGAGAATATATAATCACTAGAAGCTGGTAATGATTGTAGAAAATGTCTGCTTTAACGCCATCAGTAGGCCTGTTGAATTGCTGATAGGTATTTCTAACTTGACAAGTACAAGGATTGCCATGCTCCGCTAAACATTCTCTCCTAGGAATGAGCCATCTGTGGATTCCACATGTGTTCTCAAGTGGGCTAATTTGGCATTGTATCTCTTTCTGAGGCCTCAGACCCATACAACAGCTGCCTGATGCTTATACATAGTTTACACTCAGATATGCCTTGTCTGAAATGAGAAATGATACTGTTACCTGATTCTACAGAGATCTTAAAGTTTAAGAAAAGCAAGGACAGTCTTAAGAAGTAGCAAAGAAGAAAAACAATGCAACAGTGATAGACTTAATTAACCCATACCTTCCAAATGTCATAGTATCTGAGACATGTCTTAATAAGGTGGGCCTGAGGGGGTTCCTAAATCAGGACTCTTTCCACCAGATCTGGAACACTTGGGAGGTATGCTGATCCCTATGTTGCCAAATTGTTTCACCCACCTAATTTTTCTGTTTTGCTCGAATGAAACAAAAGTTGGGGATAATAATGGGGGTCAAGTTACAGCACAAGACTACATACTGCAGAAGCCCACCACAATGCCAATATACCCCATTTTTTTGGCATGTTCTTTCCTAGCAACCTAATGCCTGCTCTTAGGAGATGAATCCACTTACTTTGGAAATCCCACCACGTGGGACTCTTCAGTGTAAGATTAAATAGGGCCCTGGAATGAGGCATCTGTGATAGTGAGGGGTGCAAAATCGGGGAGTTGGCCTGGACTTCCAATTAAACAATGATTTATTGGTGTAATTAATATATACACCCCCACGCACATACATATATATACACACACACACACATATATATACACCCCCACACCAATAGGGTTGCACTCTCCTGTACATACATACATACACACACACACATGGTGCTGCTGGGGCCAATTCATACGACATACAAGATCCGGTGCATTCACTCATTCATTAAACAGCAAAGCTCACAGAAAGCAATATTTTTTTAATTTCTTTTAAAAGCATCTCGGAGAGTGATGAGAGTTTTGATCCACAGCTGTGGGATTGCTTGGGGTAGTTATCCCTTCCCTTGAACTGAAGGGGTGGGAAATAAATAAAAAAAAAAAGTGAAAATCTTGCATAGCTGTGAAAACAAGAAGGCTTTGAAAAAGCGGCTGTCTGCTAGAATGAAGCTTTTATAGCAAGAACATCTGCAAGTAAACATCAGCATAATTCATTTACTGTGAAACTGTGAACATATAAATACCACAAGTTTGTCTTGAGATTCAGAAAGTTAAATCATCCAAACACAGATTTGACCATTTGCAGAACTCAGTGGATAAGGAGGCACATAAAAATGTCAAATAAATAAATATATACACACACATGTGTGCATGTTAAGACTACTATATAGACTATATCATATGTAGGGGAATATGGAGTCATGTGGTATACGAAGTGCATTTGTGTAATACATGTATGTGTGATAGGGATATACAGACATATTACACATACATGCATTACACACAAAATATTTAATATATTCACATGACTCAGTATTTCCCCCCTGCTGAACTACACTTCTTAAAGATCTCTGGTCTTCTATCATTTGCTTTTGTCAGACTTGTTATTACCATAATCTGACCATTGTCTTCTCCTGGTTCAGAAGTATCCTCACTACCTTTAACCCCTTAAGGACCAAACTTCTGGAATAAAAGGGAATCATGACATGTCACACGTCATGTGTCCTTAAGGAGTTAAAGAACTCTAAACTGCCCACATCCTTCAATGGTCTCTTATCCCTTCCACCCGGGGTGTTCAAATCTGGCCAGTCACATCTTTCCAGTTCTAAAGATGTATTTTCCTAGCAATCTTTAATCTTTGATCTAACTCAAAGCCTTCTAGCATCATAAACACTACAATAAACCATGGTGGTTATGGTGCTACGGGTGTCAAATTCAGTCTTCTTTTCCTTGCTTGCACATTAACTGCCAATAAATAGCCGATATAAATTATATACAATGAATATGTTACTCCATAGAGCAAATAAAAAAATAAATAGCAAGTTTTGTAGCTTGGGAAGTGGTCTTATACAAATGCAAGCATAGTGATTCGTATTATTTCGTTTAAGAAAGGTATTTCTAGCAATATCAGATAACAAAACAAAAAAAAGAAGAAAAAAAAAAGAAAAATTTAAATAATGATAATTGACAGTCTGATATCCGAAAAGTCATAGTAATATTCACTTTTTGTTCATCCTTGGCATTGACCATCACCATAATTAAAAATGATTTCTGAAATTTAACTGGTCATTACTTGGAGGAAACAAAAAAATAAAATAAAAATAGCACTTCTAACACTTAAAAATCATACCAGCAAATTGAGTTTTAATAATGGAGGCATTTTGTCATGATCTGTTCAGTAGCCTATCTAAAATTGGGAACAGAAGTTTTAAAATGTAAACCATTGGCCCACAAATCAGTCACAAATTACAAAAACGTGGGCTTTGCCACTTCAAAGCCAATTAGTATTGTAACCATTTCTGTTAGACTTGAAACCCTAAGGATGTTTCAATTTCTAAGTCCTCAAAACAAACATAATTAGTCATCAAAAAACACTTTACCTTAAACGTACAATGATTTATTAAAGATATAATTGTGTTGGATTACAGTGCTCTTCCTCAAGTAAATAACAAAAGCAATTATTTAAGAACATAGGCGATGGTTTGTTCCCAACTCCAATTTTGCAAACCAATGCAGTGTGAACTTCATCCATTCCAAATTGCTGAACGGTTTATTATTATAAGACATTTAGGTCCCATTTTTTAACAGGACTGATTTAATATACATTTTAAACTTCTTTTCAGGCAAGTAAAATCCAATTGGCTCTTCAAACCATATTCAAATTATATGCATAATGTAACGTGTTTTTTTTTTGCCACCTTTTAACATCAGCATGATCTGATGGTCTGCCTACAGTCACTTGCATGTTGAGTGTTCACCCCAAATATAAACTTTAGACACACATTTGGGATGCTGCGGTCTGTTAAAACAATACATTAATATCATTAGCCTTATACTGGGGCTGTATTTTAATTGCCTGGGTAATAAAGAGTTAAATGCATCCCTATTTCCATATGCAAAACTATTAAACCTGATCTCCCTGTTTACATTTGCTGCTGCTAAGTAGCTATCTGCATAGAGTTTTCATTGTCTGTGGGAGACTCTCTTGCATACCTGGAGTCACTTGTAAAAGCATTCCTCCTAAATGTTCTTTTTTTGGGGATGGAGGAAGATTGCTTCAAACCTTATGAATACGTGTCTAGAAAAATAAATATAAAAACCCACAAACATTTCCTCTAATTCACCAGTTTATAGTGTATTTGGTGCAACAGAGTATTTATTAGCGACTGCCTCATTAGAACAGTCAATGTCTACAGGTTTTGGTATGCTTAAAAGCACTTTTTTTAAGTCGCTTAAAAAACAAAAACACATAATTTTCATTGCAGTTCTAATGTGGAAGAAGATGTCATTTTTTTGAATACTTATTTTAGAATAAGAAAGTTAAATTTTTTTATTTTGTATTTTTGCTGTGAATGAGAGTAGTACAGACAGGCTGGAGGTACAATTGGAGTAGTAGATTAGATAAGCACAATTTTATAATATATCAACAAGAGATAACAGTTAGGAAGGTTTCTTGTCTGGTCTAACTAGCTAATATACAGGCTAGGCGACTGGTGTGGTATATGGCTAGGTGAGGTATTGTAAAATAAACATGCTGTGCTACAATCAGACTATTCTGAAGATTGAATTTTCACTGTGGTCTGGAACCCTCTTCAAAGGCATGCTGCTCTTTAAACTCTACAGTCTTGGTTGTGTGACATGGCAGGTCTACCATAACTGCACCATCATGGTATAGAGCGTTCAGAAGGCTTTAGATTGTATTCCATTCATCCGATGCCCTCTGTTGGGAAACGTCAGGAGCCCGCCAGTGGGCCGTTGCTGCACGGATGCTAATGAGGGTGTCACTCCAGCCCCGGCTGGTGTGTTGGCCTGCATCTCTTGGCCAGAAACTCTGTGACTTCTGGAGCCAGAGTTTTCTTCACGTGTGGGAGTGACGCTTGTGCCTCCGTAAATGTGAGCGATGCTTCCGGGTTCTCACCCCTGAGGCCTGCAGCCCAGGTAGAGTATGAGTGGATGGGTGTAGCCTATGGGTTCTTCCCTCACCCCCAGCTGCCTACGGCTTCGCTCACCCGTCTGAGTCTTGCAGGTCGGTCTGGGCTACTCGCTGCCGCTCCCAGAGTCTGTCCCAGAAGCGGCTGAAAAACGCCTCCAGACGCTGAGAAGTGTCATTGTGATGCCTTTGATTCGGTAGCATGCTCTGCCCGCGTGCTGTGCTATCAGTCGCCATCGGAGGTGCGCCTTGTGAGGGGCAACTCCACTGTGTCATAACATCAAGCTTAGGGTGCGATCTGGGCTGACTGATCCAGACACCCAGTGAGGACCGGGATGACCCCCACTGGTCCACAGGGGGGTGGGTGGTGGGAGTAGGAGGTAAGTGCGCTGAGGAGCCTTTGCGCGGATGTGCCATCGAGGAGAGCGGCCGCAGTTAAGCCTCGGTCGTATAATATGGGTTCCCGGGCAGTGTTAGTCTTGAGCTAGGTGTCATTCGATGCACCCGGGTCTCCCAGACACGTCTATTGCCCTCCAGACGGTGAATGCACCAGTTTTTTTTTTTTTCCCCTTCCCCCCTGTATATGCAGTGTTTGTCAGAAGCTGATTCTCAGCACGTCCATGAGACCCAGAAGCTAGGCTCTGCCCCCCTGAAATATTTTTTTGAATGTCCATTTATGGGAGACACAAATATAAATGACACACACACACGTATTTTTCATTGTAAAGCTCCAGGATGCTATATAAAATGAAATCAGAAATTAAAGCCCTCCCCACCCCAAAAAAAAAAAAATATATATATAAAAAAAATATTATAAAAAAAAAATAAGAATAAAACATTCCCACGAAACAGGGCACATGTACATAAAAGTCAGTGTGTCACTTTAGTTCTGTGCTATTCAAAGTTCCCAAAATCATCTGCAGCTGACAGCATTACCAGCTGGAATAGACAGGCTATCTTATATGGCGGAACAAATTAGGAAAAGTCAACCAAACTAATATTGGTGAAGAAGGTAGATAAAAGAAGAATCAACATTTAAGTCACCCTAGACATCACAGCTGAAGAAAATCTATACTGACTACTGAGAAACAGTGGTAGTTAATATAAAGCAACCGCAGCAAATGCCAAAACAAATCCAACATAAGCTTACAGAATAGATCTTTACAGGCTCCATATAGTCTCCTAAGCTACGCAGCCTTCTACAACTTTGCCTAAGTAAAGCCTCTGTTAAAGGAACACTATAGTCACCTAAATTACTTTAGCTAAATAACGCAGTTTTAGTGTATAGATCATTACCCTGCAATTTCACTGCTCAATTCACTGTCATTTAGGAGTTAAATCAATTTGTTTCTGTTTATGCAGCCCTAGCCACACCTCCCCTGGCTATGATTGACAGAGCCTGCATGAAAAAAAAATGGTTTCACTTTCAAACAGATGTAATTTACCTTAAATAATTGTATCTCAATCTCTAAATTGAACTGTAATCACATACAGGAGGCTCTTGCAGGGTCTAGCAAGCTATTAACATAGCAGGGGATAAAAAAAATCTTAAACAGAACTTGCAATAAGAAAGTCTAAATAGGGCTCTTTACAGGAAGTGTTTATGGAAGGCTGTGCAAGTCACATGCAGGGAGGTGTGACTAGGGTTCATAAACAAAGGGATTTAACTCCTAAATGGCAGAGGATTGAGCAGTGAGGCTGCAGGGGCATGTTCTATACACCAAAACTGCTTCATTAAGCTAAAGTTGCTCAGGTGACTATAGTGTCCCTTTAATTTGGAGACCCCAAGTTTTAGGGGAGTAAATGGCAAGTCCCCTTCATCCTATTGTCATTAATAACCTCAACCAAAGCCCATAGATTTGAGTGTGGGCATAGCAGGTCCACCATACTGCTTAATTTTTTACATAGCCCCCCCACCCGCCTCCTATGGTTGAGGCTGGGGCACAGTTTAGTGTCCCACCAGATGGATTTTAGAGAAGTTCCCCACTGCTCACGGATGAGGAATGGGGAGAACTTTAGAATTCAGAAAAATTACCCGAAATTCACACAATTCACTATTTGACATAAACCAAATACACTAGTCTAAAAAGCACTTATATTTTGGTTACACCTCGAATATACAGTAAGTAGAAAGAATCATATCCACATTCTTCTGTATTTGGCTAGCTACTTGTGTGCATTTTAATAAATCTACAATGAAAAACACAATAAACAAAAGCAACGCAAAAAACAAAATTAAAATGTAAACAGGATGAATTCAGACTGTGAACCGAGTTGATTTATTCACCCCTCCCAAAATCCCAATACAATTTACTCAGCACATTATAAGCAGATAAATATATTTCTGCTGCCAAAACACAAATCTTCAACAGCTGTATTGCTGACGCCGTTATCATTTTTTAATCACATTGTAAGCAAAATTCCCTCATCCAAAATCTCACCAAAAAAAGCTTGCGCAAAACTTTTTTTTTGTTCTTTTAAACAATACTTCTGAATAAATGTTTTTAAAGTACAAAATTAAACTTTCTTGTAAACAAAAGAGGAAATATATTTTTTTTTCCAAAAAATAAATGCCTTCCACTAAGCACAATATTTTTTTTATCCTTGCTTCACCCTACTCCTCCCATATGCACCTGAAATAAATAAATCACCCCAGGCCTTAGCTGTGCAATGTTTCTTCAAATCTCTGTCTATTGAGGAAAGTCTGTGGAATATTGGCCCATCAAGCTTAAAAACTGTCACACATCAAGCCTCGAGCAAGGCTATGAGCCAAATGCAGATTAAGAACGTACATTAAAACAAATTGATAAAATTAAAGCAGTTTGAAGATCAGAGGGAATTCTTTGGCATTCAATATGGTTGAACAACATATCACTTCTAAATTTCATCTCACATTTCATTCATTATGTTGAGATGCACAGAGAAAGACCTTCTTATGTGTGGATTCCAGGGAAAATCATCAGGGATATTTTGGATCCATCACCAGGTCTTAAAAGTCCTAATTGGTATACACTATTACACTAGAGGTCTTAAAATGATGAGGATTACTCATTGCGTATCTGAACAAATGACCACATTACTAAACGTAAATGGTTTCAATCTATCTGATAATCGTATTTACGTTTTTAGACGTTGACTGCAGTAGTTTCAAGTTGCTCATCCATGAAAAAGATTAAATCTCCTTTTCTTGAACCCAATTCACAGTACACCTTCAGAGTAGCTCAAGTAATTTTTTTAAAATAAAGGCACAATTGAAGAATTTTTAAACACACCTTACTGATCACATTTTCTAAAAAAATAATTTTCAATTAACATTTAAGAAAAAGCCAGCACTTACAGGACCTATTTGTTTTTAATATACAATTTATATACTTTTAACGAGGGTCAAATATGTGGTTCCACAAAAGTGTATCATGTGCCACCACATTGAGGATAACATTTGCATACTTCCTCATACACACACAACTCACAAGTCCGACAAACACAGTAAATCAATGTGCAAGCTGCAAAATCACAAGTGCAAATTAGGCAATCGGCTGATATGCAGAAACGTCCATAAACACCTCCTGCTATCAAAGATTCTCATGTGAATATATTTAATGAAATAGGACGACAGACAACAAAATACATTTTGAGACACAGGTTGCATGTAAAAGAAAACAAAACAAACATTCTCAGACCTTTACAGATACACCTATATTGTTTGGGAAAATTATGCAACTATGCAAATCTTTATGAATGGAGCGGTACTGATTGAATTAGAGTGTCAGCTGACCACTCCATGCAAATTAGCAGTGCCCCTGCCCAGTGGCACTCCACTGGAGAGCAACCTTTGGACTTATACCCTTTGAGAATGGTCTTACACACACCCCCTCCCCCAATTATTTTTTCTTATGTATTTTAAATGAAACAATGTAGATTTATTTTATCTAGACACCCTTTAACAATATCACAAAATAATTTCATCACATTTTAATAGATCTTCATTCAATATCATTTTCAGATACAATGTCCCAGAATGTAGGTGCAGTATAAATTAAATTTGCATTAGAAAACAATACCATAAAATTAAGTAAATATAACAACAAGATTACAAGATTGCAGTGGTCACTCTAGACTAGTGTCAAATATAAGTGATAACAATTAAACTACAAATGATGATTGTATAATATTGCTTCATTTACAACACTAATAATCTTAAGTAACATTCCCATCACTGTACATTACATTACTATATAACCCATAGCAGTATACAAACCATATTTTATTTAATATAATATATTTAATCACAATACAATTCACAAAAACATAAGTGGAAAAACTGGAGGCTAGCAAACAATGAATTATGGCACTGTATAAAAAGAATGCAAATTCCAAAGATGTAACTTGACACATGCCAATACTAAATGTCTAGTCGGGTGTCTTTTTTTACTCCCCTAAAACAAGTAAACAAAATATTTTAAGGCAAAAAATGCATTACATTAGACAGTGCATTGACACACAAAATGAAGAAACTTTCATACCTAGTCTCAGTCTTTGAATACATAACAAAGACAGTTTAATGTAAACCTCATTTAATTTAACTAAAAAGGTTATCATGATCTCAGAAACCAAAGGCTATATTTGCTATACCTGGTCTTTCCCATATTAAAAACATTCTGACATTGATGTCACCCACAGCCAGGACATCATGTCCAAGACTAACCGGGTTTATCTAAAAGACAGTGAATATTCATCTTAGAAAATGAGCACCCCTCAATGTCCTTCACTTACATTTAGACACTTGTTTAAGAATCTGGTAAATGTGCATACACTGAAATTTTAACACAGAGTCTTCAACGATCTTATTACAGCAAGACACAGGATCCCAAGACATAATGTTAAATGATCTTTACTTCCCAGTTAGTCAAGACATGTATCCAGCATCCAAGCCAGTTTCCTAAATTTAGAAAAGGTATTCTTCAAGACCTGAAGGTCAACAGTTATCCTGTCGGAGCAGAATTTAACACATTCGTTCCAAATGATAGTTAAGATGTTATGTGACTTCCTTTTAACAAAGAGGTCATGGACTTCTAATCAGCTTTAACAGGGAACTAAGCCCTTGGTGTTTACATACCTCAATAATCCTGTCATGAATTTGAAGTCCTCCTTCTTTGGCTGCAGGTCCACTGTCAACTATTTTAGACACATAAATTCCTTCACCTGACTGTCCATCCGGATTGTCCTAATAAGAGAATACAGTACACAAATATTTATAAGAACTAAAACCACTTATTTTGGATTATTTTCATTTATTAAAAAAATAAATAAAAAAAATTCTGCATTATTATTCTATATGAGAAGATGAACACCCCCTCTCTCCTCCCCCCCCCCCTCTAAAAAAAACCCCACAAACATTCTCTTCGAGTTACAGCCAGTTGTATTATTTATACAGGGCCAACACACTCATCAATGCTTCAAGGGACACTATAGTTTTAGGATACAAACTGTTCACTTTAAGCACCATAATTAGTAAATTTTATTGTGTGTATGGTCCAAGTTGGCTTAGGATGCAGGTTTTTCGGTTATGGGGAGCCAGTTTCAATTCTCCATTAAAAGGGTGAGACTCACTTTTTTTGTCATACATTGCCACCTCAAAACAGACTGAAGAAAAAAAAAAAATATATAAAATAAAAAAATCTATCTTGATTAAAATGAAACCTGTGTGTACTAAAATGTGAACGTTTTATTATTATTTTGCAATCTGGATTGAACTGGATTTTTAATATTACATTGAAGAAGAAAAACAAAAGTTAATTGCATGGAAAAAAAAAGTTAAGTTTAAATGCTAGAATTTATAGAGAAGAGACAGTTTGTCTTTAAATCTATCATTAAAGTTATCAAATAGAAATTAAACCAATACATAACCAATGTTTTCACACTGATGAACCACTTATTTTGGGTCACTGATTATTAGATATGTATCTACCTTACTTCAATGTCAAAGACAAGTTGGCAGTCAGACTATCTTCCTGTAGTTCATCCAACCTGTTCATCCTTACATACCAAAGAACAAGCTATGACAATTATGTCTTGAGGAATCTAAACTGTGCAGTAATTCCTAACATGATTATTTGGTGTTTTTACATATTTCGCAAAGAATGCCTGAAGCAATGTAGGGTGCTTCCTTCCCAACAGAAAAGGGCAACATCAGTCACTTACTAAAAACAATTCCGTGCATGCTGATTTGTTTTTACTTAGTTGGTCAAATATGCAATGAAATTATGCATCTGCAATAACTACAGTTTTAAAGAGCCAACATAGTTAACAGTGCAGAACAGTGGGAAACTGTACTAAAATAGCAACGCATGCAAAATACACATGCAATGGCGTTTAACCTAGTCATTTGTAATAAGCTGCCAATTTATTTCATTACACATCCAAACCTCTCAACCCTACCGCATTTATAGTTCAAAATGTGGGGTCCTGTTCTGCTGTTCCACCTTAAGACTATGGTGTTCCATTTATGGAGAAATCAAAATCCATAAAACAAACACATGGTCACTCTGTGTTGGTTATAACTCAGGGCATTTTCCCATGTGCAGGGCGCAGCTTATAAGGCGAAGAGTGTGACTGGCTAATAGGCAAACAGGCAGCTAGAGGGAGTGTTAATTACTTGCCTTATTCCTACTCCCCCTGCCTACATACCTGAAAATAATATTTGGATATATTCACATGCATGCGCTATACATCACCTACAATGGATTTTAGTCACTAAACAGTGACTGGACAACCAATTTGAATTTGGCTTAAAATGTATGAGCAAGGGTCATGGCCACAAGCCTCTTTATAAGAGGACAGCATTATCTTTTCATGAGCTTTAGATTTCAGATACCCTTTGCTGTATGTCAGCTATTATAGGTTTTTAAATAAAAGTTATTAAGTTGACAATTTGACCTTATAAATAAATACACATATATACAATATAATGCTCAGTACCTGAAGTACTCTGGACACACAAAGGGTTACACACTAAATTGAGATCAGTTAGGAATACAAGGCAAAATTCTAATTTAAAGAGGATACTATATTCCCCAAAACAACTTTAGCTTGATAAAGCAGTTTTGATCTATAGATCGTGCCTCTGCAGTCTCACTGTTCAATTATCTGTCATTTAGGAGTTAAAATCACTTCTATCTCTGTTTATGCAATCCTAGACACACCTCCCATGGCTGTGACTCACACAGCCTGTATGAAAAATAATGGTTTCATTTTCAATCAAATGTTTGCTTACTTTAGAAGTTTTTATCTCCTGCTCTGTAAATTGAACTTGAATTACATACATTACATGAGGCTCCTGTAAGGTATAGCAAGCTATTAACAGAGCAGGAGATAATACATTCTAAATTAAACATACTGCAATAAAGGAAGTGTAAACATTAGATGACTTGTTACAGGAAGTGTTTAGAAAGGCTATGTAGGGAACATACAGGGAGATGTGACTAGGGCTGCATAACAAAGTGATTTAACTTATAAATAGCAGAGAATTGAGCAGTGAGTTGTTCTTAACTAGACTGGAAGCATAGCGGACTATGATATTATAACGTAAGGCGATAACTAAAAATAAATGTCATACCTTTGGTATCATCTATAAAAAGTGTTGTGCCCTAAAATGTGGTCTATAGAAGTAAGAGGAGCAGTTACCATGGTAACCAGTAGAACCTACAGGGTTCTGAAAAGTAGTGCAAACATGGAAAAGGGGTGGCATCACAGAAATGCAAGTTATTTCTTAAAAATAATGTGTGATCCTGGCAGTTGATGGATTTGTTGCACGTCTTGAACTTTGCATTTTATGTACAGATCCTTATGTTTGTGTTGATTCTCTCACAGACAGAAGATAAACAAGGAGGAGACAGACACAAATACCTGGCAGAAGGTATTTATTGACTAGCAGGGCCTTTATCAAGATTTCATTAATGACCACAGAGAGGATTTTAAATGATTAATTCCTTGTAGGCTGATCTTATCTACACATGGTGTATTTCAAGCTTTCTGTGTTAGTAATTCAAAATGTTAGATCTATCTAATGTGTGGTGCTTGAGCTGATCCAATGTACAGCGCTCTGGAATGTGATGGTGCTATATAAATAATAATGCTTAATTTGTGACCCCCAATATTATTTAAAAAAAATAATAAAAAAAAATATATATATATATATATATATATATATATATATATATATATATATATATAAAAAAATTTTTTTTAAAGTCAGCAGATGCAGGGTTCCTTTTAGCCTCATTCTTGCAGACAGCGAGCACAGGTTTACGATGTAATGGCCTGCTGCTCTCTGTATTACCAAGATATTAGAGAGAGTGTGTAAAAACCACCAAGGACAATGTACCTCTCATTTCTACCAGT
This sequence comes from Pelobates fuscus, assembly GCF_036172605.1. Lineage (NCBI taxonomy): Eukaryota > Metazoa > Chordata > Amphibia > Anura > Pelobatidae > Pelobates > Pelobates fuscus. Next base: position 144,863,389 of record NC_086323.1, on the reverse strand, counting down.
TATCCCAATATCACGAATGAAGAGAATGAGGACGAGATAGAGCCTGAAGCAGTAGGAGCCCCATGCACATATGTGCACATGTAAAAATATCACAGCACCTTTACAGTTAAGTCACTAATGGTTACCATGTAATGTATCTGATTTCATGCTGTCAATTCCATCCAGGCTAGAAAATGCAGTCAGGACAGCAAGTTACTCATTGGGGGATGGGAACAGAAGGGAAGAATTACTTTGCGACCCAAGGTTGCTTAGAGTTAAGGTAAGGCTTTTTTTTCCCTATACATCCAGATATGTTAATGGAAAATATTGATGGTTTTCGGTTTTATTGTGCTTCCACTAGTCACAGCAAATCCAAGAAACTGTTGGGGGTTTAAACTCCTGTTATCCTTCTCCAGATTTAAATGGATGGTAATGAGGCCTGAAGTCCAAAAGGAACACTCAAAGCCAGAGGTCCCCAAAAGATAGATCCCCAGATGTTGTAGAACTACAACTCACATAATGCTTTGCATACCTTTAGAATGACTAAAGCATCATGGAAGTAATAGTTTTAAAACATCCAGGGATCTACCTTTTGGGCATAGCTGCGAGTCTAGACACGTCATGTACAACTAATGTAGTGGTTTTGGTGCACACTTTTTTCCAGCAATGTAAAATATTTGCCATAAAACATGCCTTTAATGTCGGTCAGACTGACATTGACTAATATGCTTTGTCATAAAACAACTTTGTCATCATCATATGGTAGAATGAGGATTCAAAATTCTGTTCATGCTTCTCATATGGAAGCACTGAATTCAATTGCCGCGCATGTGCTGTTGGTACCGAATATTTAAGAGAGAAGTAATGGACAGAGCAAAAACGATCATAACTGATGATGCCAAAAAGGCAGCACAATGAAAGCTAAGTTTTTTTTTGTTTTTTTGTTTGTTTGTTTAACCTTACAACAGGGGAAGGGAGGGGGGTAGTTTAAAGCAAAGAGGGACGCTCTAATGTTAAAAATAAATATTTATTTTGTAACTTTAGAGTGTTCCTTAAACAGAAATTCACACAGTCGTATCCTGCTTACATATACATGAAATGTCAGCACTTTTACATTGAAGGCTGGAGAATCCTCCAGATTGTGTCAAACTGCACGTGTGAAGTTTTACTAAAACCACAACTGCGGAAATTCAAGGTGAATTTAAATTTTACGATCAAAATTACTGAACTGGGTAAACATTTCTCCAAGTCAGCTATGCTTCTAGTTCAGCTACTTTGACCTTAGAGTTCAAATTCACTTTGGACTCCTGACAAATCTCATTTTAGTGAATAACCCTGATAGTGTACTTGCACCATAACCACTCCAATAATCCATAGTGGTTAGGGTGATTAACTAGTACCTATAAATAAGACATAAATATATTTCTTTGTCAAAAAATTAGTTAATTTAAAACAACTTTTTAGAGCAATTTGATCAAAGACAAATCGACTGGCTGCCAAATATTTACAATGGCCATTATGCTTTGTCAAATCATGGCTGGAAAGTAATCATGGGAGCTGTAGTTAAGCAACTGCTAGGAATATAACAATTTTCGTGGTTTATGTGAAAGCTACCAGCTGTGTGATGCAGTGTTTCAGTTTACTTGAATTGTCAATATAAAAAATAAAATAAAATAAAAAAGTATATATCTCCCCAAATGTAACAGGGCAGAACAAAGCGACTATGTCTTTCTGGGCATCATGATTCCCAGTACATCAGAGTGTTTCTACCAGATAAACAGACAGTTTGAATGAGTTTATTGGCTTGAAAATCATTAACACATTATGGGTTACTTAATAACAAGCATGGCAGGTGAACATTAAAAGTGTTTGGTATTACACCCATCAATAATCACACCCTCACACACCCTCTGCAGAACACATCCTGCATCAGAAGATCTCAGGAAATTAAAAACTGCACCTGAATCTTACAGACCACGTTTTCCACTTGCTAAAGGCAAGAATGAAAGGGTTATTCACAGAAAGGTGAACTGTCAAGAATCTTATGATCAAAATAGCAAAAAAATGCTAAATTTGAAATGCCTTGAGAGCACTCCGTACAGTGCAAGTGTTCCTAAAGATGTGCGTGCTTGGGACATTTCCCTAGTGTTCCCAAAGTATACCAGAGCATGTTTTCCAACATTTTAATAATTTATCTTCTAGCTTCAATTTTTTATTTAGGATTTTGGAGGTGTTGATCATATCTATCAATATACGATTCGAAAGATACTTTGTATCCAGATCACCCAAATTCAATATACCCATCCAAAAGAGAACGAACAGTTTATATCTAGGGCTATCCTCCTGTTCTAAAGCAAGCCATGATTTATATCCCTGTTCCGTGTCTAGCCACTGTAAAAGATGAGTCGCCATACATGCTTCATGGATTTTATCTACACCTGGAAATGCTATTCCTCCCTTCTGATAGCTCCTTTGAAGAGTGTCAAAAGCTATCCTAGGTGGTTTATATGCCCAAATACATTTGGAAATCATGATTTGAAAACGGTTAAGGATACCTTTCCCCAGTCTATAAGGAATTGCCCTAAAATAATAAACGAGTTTAGGTATCAGGAATGCCTTAATCATATTTAATCTTCCTATCCATGAGGACTCAATCTTCCTCCATTTGTCTACCAATTGTTGCAAATCTCTTAGTAATTTATCGTAATTTGTTTGTATCGTCCTCTCTAAATCAAAAGATATTTTAATCCCCAAATAACCAATAGTGTCTTTTGCCCATAAAATTTGGAAATGTGCAGTCAGAAGATCTTTCTGAGCCTCAGATAAAAAAGAGGCTAAAATTAGAGTTTTTTTCATATTGACCTTATAGTTTGAGAAACTACTATAGATGGATATAACATCCAATACCGATGGAATTGAGACCATCGGATCCGTCAAGGTAAGGAGGACATCATCTGCAAAAAGGGAAACCATGGTTTCCCCATTAAGAGACTTAACCCCCCTTACATTATTATCCTGTCTGATCAAGGTGGCCAAGGGTTCAAGAATGGGTTGTAAGAATATATAACAGGGGAGCCAAAGGGCAGCCCTGTCTAGTACCATTTTTGACCTCAAAATGGTCAGACTCAACAAAAGAATTAATTATTTTAGCTGTAGAGCTCCTATATAACAACATAGTTTTTTGTCTAAACTGACCCTCTAAGCCAAATTGGCCCATGACAGAGTCCAGGAATCTCCAATTGACTCTGTCAAAGGCCTTCTCAGCATCGAGGGCCATAATGACAGATCCCCATTTATGCTCATTTATTCTATGTATTAAATTAAATATCCTACGTGTATTATCTGTAGTACCTCTCCCTCGCACAAATCCAGACTGATCAACATCAATCAGTTCTCCAATTACCTCTTTAAATCGATTGGACAAAATTTGAGAGAATAACTTTATATCCAAATTAATAAGAGATATAGGTCTATAGTTAGTAATACGTGTTGGGTCTTTCCCTACTTTGGGTATGGGAATAATTGAAGCCAATAACATCTCATTAGGGAAGGGGGTATCCGCGGACACCTTCGTAAACATCTCTAAAAGGATAGGGGAAATGAGTCTAGAAAAGGTTTTATAAAACATTGTTGAAAAGCCGTCTGGGCCTGGGGCCTTGTTCAATTTTAACTTATCTATTGCTTCGGTTATTTCTGATAGTGAAAATGGGGCATTCAGCATTTCCAACTTCCTATAGTTAATTTTTGGTAATCTAAGGTTACTCAGAAATATATCCATTTCCGCTCTACTCTTCCCTACCTCCTCCAGGTTATATAGGGATTTGTAAAATTCCGCAAATGCAAGCTGCAGATCTTGTTTGGTTGTTTAGTTCCACCGAACTGAACAACCTCAAAGTAACAGGACTGGTTATCTGATTGACAGCCAAGGTTAATTTATAACTGCGCTAATTCCTATTAAAGTCTTCATGATAATAATAATAATAATAATAAAATTAAGATAGACACTTCACACAAAGCACTTCAGCAAGCTAAAGTGGTTTAGACATCTGGAGTCTCCCTTTAAAGGAACACTCCAAGTTCCATAACCACTATAGCATGCTTTAGTGGTTACGATGCTTGAAGCATTCCTTTTAAGTTGACAGTCTGCACTTAACCCTCTAGTATGTCTAAGCATGCACACATACCCTGCCTACCAGGCTAATCAGGTCTGACACCACACTGGCAACAGCCTTAAAGAAACACGCCATCCTCCTAAAGCACGTTTTAATAAAAAGTGCATATATCACGAGAAATATCCACTTTTATAAATTACCTTAGTAACACCTCCTACCTGTCAAGCAGCCAGTGTTTCCTACTTCACTAGTTTTGAGATATAATTTAAAAAGGAAGTGCTCCTCCATGAGAAGCACTGCACTGGTTTCAAATGGCAATTGCTGCACCATGTATGTCAATCAGATTGAATAAAAGTTATCAGCATCGATAACGTCATGGGAGGAGGATTGGAGCTGCAGCAAAGATGCACTCCTGGCTTTTTTTTTTTTTGTCGTCCATGCGACAATTTATTTCCTAAATTCAGGACAGTGAGACGGTATCAACTGCATCAGGGCAGCTAGCAAGTATGCATTTAGTGTCAGTAGAGGTCTCTTTCTTTTAAAGAAGGCAAGAACCATGTTCTTGCAAGATATCTGTACTTGGCAGCGGTGCATACAAGGTCGTAAGAACAGCAAATTCATACAGAACTTTTTGGCATGCAAAGAACTCAAAAAAAATGCTTGTGGACAGAAAAACCTCTTTTAACCTCCACACAGGAACAGTGGACACAGTGGAAAAATGACCAGAATTGCTGCTAAGCATCATAGTAAAAGTTAAATCTGCTTAACTGGCATAGTGCCTTCTGAATTAAAAAAAAATAAATAAATAAAATTAAAATATGTCAGAGGTGGCCAAAAGTAGAACTCCCAAGATGCTTTGCCAGCCTCAGCTACAGAATGATCCTATAAACCTGGTGAATGACAAAGTAGACATCGCAACGTTGTTTTAGTTACTTAACTTGTAACAAAGTTCCTAATTTCATATTATAGGATACAAAATGTATGTTTTCAGAGTTTCCTTTCTCTAGAATCATATTATAATAAAAAAAAAAAAAAAAAAAAAAAATTACCCACACTATCTTACTGTATCATACACTTTTGGGCTTAGCTGTTCTATGGCAGAGGCATCTCAATTTCTACCCCCCCCCAAGATGTCACTGAACGACAACTCCCAAGATTCTCTTGCTATTTTTCAAAGCCTTTTCAAAAAGGGCACATGTCAGCCTAGTGTGCGTGTCATGCTGGCTCCTCTAAGTTGCTACAGAGACAAGTTAAGTTTCATAAGCATACGCACATTAAATGACACACTCGTGTTGCACATATTAGTGTGACAGGGAATTAAAATCAGGACTGTTCTATTAAATCTGTGATGTAGAGGGATATATCTGGCTACTGAAACTACACTAGATCTACATTACTTTCAGGCAGCAGGGGTCATAAAAATAAACTTATTTAGAAGAGCAGAAAAATGCATTTAAATGGGATTCATTTCTCGCTTTCCAAGTGGAATTTGTTGGCAAGAATACCAGCAAATCTATCCCTTATTTTAGGCTTGTCTTGTTTCCTTTTTGTTGTCACAGCTGCAGAATGTATGTCTACGCTAGTCTACATGGGAAGAAAAAAAAAAATATAGAAAAAAATAAATAAAAATTAGTCTGCTTTAGTCTTAGCGACTAGGCAAGACCCTGGAAGAAGTTCTTCTCTACACATCCAAACCATTGGGCTCTATTTATCTTACATTTTAATGAGGAGTTCAAACGGTCACCCACCGTGAAAAAAATAGTATTTCATAAAGAAAATCTTTATGAAATACTCAAATTGACTGTGCTGGAATTATACTGAAATTCCAACCCAGTCAAGAGATATACATCGACAAAGTAGGGACTACTTTGTCTGAGAGACACTATACTTACCACAACAACTTTAACTTAATGAAACAGATGTGGTGTATAGACCATGTTTCTGATGTTTCAATGCTCAATTTACTGCCATTTAGGATTTAAATCAATGTTGTTTCTGTTTATGTAGCCCTAGCCACACCTCCCCTGGCTTTGACTGACACAGCCTGCATGAAAACAAAATGGTTTCACTTTCAATCAGATGTAACCTACCTGCTCTGTATCTCCTGCTCTGTAAATGGAACTTTAATTAGATACAGAAGGCTCCGGTAAGGTCTAGCAAGCTATTAACAAAGCAGAAGATAAGAAAATCTAAATTAAACAGAACTTACAGCATTAAAGGAAGGATAAACATTAGATGACACTTTACAGGGTGTTCAGGAAGGCTGTGTAAGTCACATGCAGGGAGGTGTGACTAGGTTGCATAAGCAAAGGGATTTAACTCCGAAATTGCAAAGAATTAAGCAGTGAGACTGTAGGGCAAGCATGTCAAACATGCGGCCCACAAATAATATCTTCCCAGCCCGGTGAGCCGCGAGTTTGACATGTTAAGGCAGAGTAGGCACCTGCTCTCCCCACATTGCAGGTGCCTTCTCTGCTAAAATTGACCAGGCCGGGAGGAGAGGATGCCTGCTCCTCACTGCTCCCGCGCACCCTCTGTAGTGATGCTGGAATAGAACGTCATTCCAGCATGGCATCACTAAACTGCACACGTTAGGGAGCAGTGAAGAGCAGGAAGGGAGACAACACATCCACTTTGGCACAGGGTGTGGACTAGAGGCTGGACTTCGGAGAAATATTGTGGTAGACTAAGAAATTATATGCAATATAATAATCTTGCAATATGTCTGTTAGACTTGTTCCTAGCCTGAGCTATACAGGACATTACAGGTTGAAAATATGTCTTCAGGTATACCCAAATCCCTTTTGTTCCACTGCATTCTTGGCTAGAATGCAGCCCTGTACTTTTGAGACATACAGGCTCCAGTATGTTAAGGAAGGAGATGGTATTTATAGTTTATTGCTTAACACTCCAGTGCCTATGAAGAAAAACAATGTGTGGAGTGAAGTTAGTTGACTTTCAAATTGGTTTTAAAGGCATGTATTTTTGGAGCTTATCTAGCCTACAAAATGTGTTTTGTTCTTAACCAAATTATACTCTGCACCCTCTGTGTTCTCATTAGTCCATCCCCAATGGTTGAAACAGTCACAGCATATTCTTCCGGCAGTAAGCAACTGCTCACAAAAAATGGTTTACTAAGGTGACCAGAAGACCACTTTGAAGCTTAAAAAGTGCCACAGAGCAGTCACAACTGTGAGCTCCTGTCTGTCAAGCTCATTTGTTTACCTGTGATATTCTGCTTCTGGTGTTAATAGAGTAGCGAACAGCTTGGGTGAAAGTTTCAAAATCACATACTAGGTGAACCCAGTGCATTACATATGAGCAGCACTGCTAGGCCTCCCTGCTGGGCAGAATGCCATGAGCCGCGCATGATTTGTAGGATTACAAACCCTTTTTACAGCCAGGTACATAATCACAGATTCAAATTGTGCGATTGGATGCCCCTTCATTATCCTAATTCCCACCTGCCCACTCCATTCATGAAAATTATGTCAAATAAAATAAAAACAGTATAGCATGATTTGAGAACCACGGTGACAACCAAATATCACATCATATTAATGTTTACTAAAGAAAGTATAATAAAACGAAATCTAATTAAACACTAAATTCACTAACTATAGAAGCTAAATGCCAAATGTTGGACAACAATTCCAATAATCCTCCGTCAGTGTCAAAGGCTAACAAAAGTAGGTGGGCCAAAACTGGACACTCCAATTCTATATTAAATGATTACATATAAATATTGTGGTTATGGTATACATATATATATAAAAAAAAAAAAAAGAGTTTATATATTGCATTCTAACAGATAACTCACCAAAACACACTACTTTGTGAATGACTACCTATGTTCTCGATGCGTAAACATACACAAACGTATTTGTCCCTTTGCTCCTTACACCCCTTCCTCAGACATTAGGAATACAGCCTCCCGTTGAGACGAACATGTCCCCACTAACAAAATTTCAGACATTCATTCTCATACGGAAAAGGAAAAACACATTTTAACAATTAACATACCACACACGACCGGCCACCAATAATATTAAATCCCAAGGATCCAGCTTCCCGGTGGAGAACAAGAGTCATTGCTTTCGTTTCTTCTCCCTATAATGGACAGGTAAAAGAATTCAACATGACTGCATATCACATAGTAGGCCGGTGTACCTTTATATGGATTATGCTAACCAAAAAAAAAAAAAAAAAACTTGATAATATATATTTTATATAAAACTGAATATTGACACTGGAACACCATTTGTATTACTCTTCCACACAAACTCTGCATAGATTTAACCTATGCTCAATTCAAGTCAAATATTTGCTCATATTTTTGTTGGGGCAGATTCATTCCAGCCTATAGTCATGTGATGGAGAAGAATGTGATTCATCACAGCAAGGGACAAACATGATCCCCTCAGTTAGGTACAAAGATTTAATACACTACGCTGGTGAAATTACAGGTACATTTATAAATAGAGAAACATACTTACCTCAAATGTGCTCCATCTTCCTCCAAGATGGCTGCTGCAAATAGGAGGTTTGCAAATAAGTTTGCATTAGCCCACCAACATCTGAGTTAGCTCCACACTAACCATTGCTGCCTGCAACCGTCATTTTTTTTTTACATGCAGCATCCAACAGAGGACTAGGAGTGCAGAGAACAGACAGGTTCCATAAATTTCAACTTTGAGCCAAAATGAAAGAGAGAACTTGGAGAATTCTATCAAGTTGGTATTGTGGTTTAAAATTCACTCTGAATTACCTGTGAAATCCAGAGGTTTCATACTTTGGTGAACAAAGCTATGTACTTGTTTTCTGTATACAGCCTACACTATAATTAAACTCTGCCATAATTATTTAACACAGACTCAGTTTTGTTAAACACTGCAAACACCATAATCACTGTAGTACTCTGTAGTGGTTATGATGCCAGGAGTACACTGACTGCATGCGGTCAGAACGTTTTAGAGTAGTTTGACTTCTTGACCTGGGATCCGCTTCACACCTGAACAGCCTTCAGAGCCAAATGTTCCTACCAAGGAGCTTGTGTTGGCTCTCCTGAGCTAGGCCCTGCAGCAGTCCCGGACTGGCCATCGGGCACACCGGGCAAATGCACGGTGGGCCGCGATGGTCGTGGGGCCGAGGCCGGCAGGGGAAGGTCCCAGGACTTCCCCTGCCGGTTTATGCAGGGCCGGCACTATCCGAGCGCCGGCCCCGCTGTATTCCATGACGGGCCAGTGGGGAGCCATCTCACACTCAGCACTCACACACCCATCTCACACTCAGCACTCACACACCCATCTCACACTCAGCACTCACACACCCATCTCACACAGCGCACTCACACACCCATCTCACACAGCGCACTCACACACCCATCTCACACAGCGCACTCACACACCCATCTCACACAGCGCACTCACACACCCATCTCACACAGCGCACTCACACCCATCACACACCGCGCACTCACACCCATCACACACAGCGCACTCACACCCATCACACACAGCGCACACACACCCATCACACACAGCGCTCACACACCCATCACACTCAGCGCTCACACACCCATCACACTCAGCGCTCACACACCCATCACACTCAGCGCTCACACACCCATCACACTCAGCGCTCACACACCCATCACACTCAGCGCTCACACACCCATCACACTCAGCGCTCACACACCCATCACACTCAGCGCTCACACACCCATCACACTCAGCGCTCACACACCCATCACACTCAGCGCTCACACACCCATCACACTCAGCGCTCACACACCCATCACACTCAGCGCTCACACACCCATCACACTCAGCGCTCACACACCCATCACACTCAGCGCTCACACACCCATCACACTCAGCGCTCACACACCCATCACACTCAGCGCTCACACACCCATCACACTCAGCGCTCACACACCCATCACACTCAGCGCTCACACACCCATCACACTCAGCGCTCACACACCCATCACACTCAGCGCTCACACACCCATCACACTCAGCGCTCACACACCCATCACACTCAGCGCTCACACACCCATCACACTCAGCGCTCACACACCCATCACACTCAGCGCTCACACACCCATCACACTCAGCGCTCACACACCCATCACACTCAGCGCTCACACACCCATCACACTCAGCGCTCACACACCCATCACACTCAGCGCTCACACACCCATCACACTCAGCGCTCACACACCCATCACACTCAGCGCTCACACACCCATCACACTCAGCGCTCACACACCCATCACACTCAGCGCTCACACACCCATCACACTCAGCGCTCACACACCCATCACACTCAGCGCTCACACACCCATCACACTCAGCGCTCACACACCCATCACACTCAGCGCTCACACACCCATCACACTCAGCAGTCTCACCCACCCATCACACTCAGCAGTCTCACCCACATCACACTCAGCAGTCTCACCCACATCACACTCAGCAGTCTTACACACATCACACTCAGCAGTCTTACACACATCACACTCAGCAGTCTTACACACATCACACTCAGCAGTCTTACACACATCACACTCAGCAGTCTTACACACATCACACTCAGCAGTCTTACACACATCACACTCAGCAGTCTTACACACATCACACTCAGCAGTCTTACACACATCACACTCAGCACTCGCACATTCAGCACTCTCACACCCATCACACACAGCACTCACACCCATCACACACAGCACTCTCACATCACACACAGCACTCTCACAACTATCACACACACAGCACTCTCACACACAGCACTCTCTAACCCATCACACACAGCACTCACACCCATCACTCTCACACACATCATACACAGCACTCTCTAACCCATCACACACAGCACTTTCTAACCCATCACACACAGCACTTTCTAACCCATCACACACAGCACTATCACACTCAGCACTCTCACACTCATCATACACAGCACTATCATACACAGCACTCTCACACACATTACAAACAGCACTGTCACACACAGCATTCTCACACACACCACTTACCGCACCCTTACATACCACTTACCGCACCCTCACATACCGCACCCTCACACACAGCACCCCTCACACATACTGCACCCCTCACATACACACAGAACCCCCCAACACACGGCACCACACACATACACAATAGTTCCAAACACACACACACATATATATATATATACATACACACACACACACACACACACACACACACACAGCACCCCTCACACATACTGCACCCCTAAACACATTACATTCCAGACACACACTAGATCCCTTACCCAACTCTGGATCATCTACACACATATAAACACTAGATCCCTATTTACACTCTGAATCCGTTATAAACACACACTCACTAGATCTCCTACACATTCTGGGTCCTTCAAACACACACTAGACTCCTATACACATACACACACACACACTACACTCTTAACATATACACTCTGAATCCCCTATACACACACACACACACACACACACACACACTAGATTCCTTGTAAGCAAACACATACTACACCCCTAAACACACACTTTCTACAAACACTACATCACCTATACACACACTCTATAGCCTGTTTGCACACATGCTACATCCCCTTTACATACATTCTCTACAGCCCCTAGCCACATATGCATCACTTTACACCACAGGCACAACATGTCTAAAACTAACCTTATTACACAATACCACACCACAATCAGCTCACTCTACACACACGCAATACCACAAGCAGACTCCAAACACATGCACACTCTTTCCTGGCATTTTTGTCTCCTGGTATCCAGTTATAGAGACACCAGAGACAAGTTGCAAGGAAACACAGTGCAAGCATGTTATTAACTTTGCTTGCACTGTGCAGAACAAATACAGGTTTTTTTTTCTCATGCTAGAGCTCTTCAGCAGAGCTCTGCGCATGGTCTGCCCTGGAAGAGCATTGAACCAACATGCTCACTTTGAGAGGGGGCGTGCTTGTCATAGTGGCCGCTGGGATAAAAAAATGCCCGGGCCGAATTTTTCTCCCAGTCCGGCCCTGCCCTGCAGTGTCAGCTGATCACGCTCAACCAATGAACTATTCCCTACATTCCTGTGCGTTGGTCAGGCAGATAGCTTCTGACTCTAACAGCTGTAGTTGAGGCGGGAAGCGGTGCCTGGTGAACCCCATATAAGACGTCAAACCGTTCTATATAAAAACAGTTTGACTACTCATAATTGGGGAGCACCAGGGCACTCCTGGCACCAGGGCCGGCGCGTCCATAAGGCGGCACAGGCGGCCGCCTTAGGGCGCACGGGCTCTGGGGGCGCAAAATTTCAGTGACCGGCAGGAGGGAAGCTCTCCCTCCTGCCATCCACCATCTCGGCCCCCGGCGCGGCTGTGCTGTGCGGAGATCAGACGCGGCGAGGGAGCTCTAATCTCACCGCTCTGCTCCCTCGCGCGCTGTCTGCTGATACCGCGGGAGCCGGAATATGACGTCATATTCCGGCTCCCGCGGTATCAGCAGACAGCGTGCAAGGGAGCAGAGCGGTGAGATTAGAGCTCCCTCGCCGCGTCTGATCTCCGCACAGCACAGCCGCACGCCGCTCAGCAGGACCCCAGGGAAGGATGCATCATCCACACCAGCTCTCCAGGTAAGGAGGCTGGGTGGGAAATGTATATTTATTAAAATAATTAGTGAATGTATGTGATGTGTGTCTGTGAGTGTCTGTGTGTGTGTCTGTGATTGACAGTGTGTGTGTCTGTGAGTGTCTGTGTGTGTGTCTGTGAGTGACAGTGTGTGTGTCTGTGAGTGACAGTGTGTGTGTCTGTGAGTGACAGTGTGTGTGTCTGTGAGTGACAGTGTGTGTGTCTGTGAGTGTCTGTGTGTGTGTGTGTCTGTGAGTGACAGTGTGTGTGTCTGTGAGTGTCTGTGTGTGTGTCTGTGAGTGACAGTGTGTGTGTCTGTGAGTGTGTCTGTGAGTGACAGTGTGTGTGTCTGTGAGTGTGTCTGTGAGTGACAGTGTGTGTGTCTGTGAGTGTGTGTATGTGAGTGACAGCGTGTGCGTCTGTGAGTGACAGCGTGTGCGTCTGTGAGTGACAGCGTGTGCGTCTGTGAGTGACAGCGTGTGCGTCTGTGAGTGACAGCGTGTGCGTCTGTGAGTGACAGCGTGTGCGTCTGTGAGTGACAGCGTGTGCGTCTGTGAGTGACAGCGTGTGCGTCTGTGAGTGACAGCGTGTGCGTCTGTGAGTGACAGCGTGTGCGTCTGTGAGTGACAGAGTGTGCGTCTGTGAGTGACAGCGTGCGTCTATGAGTGACAGCGTGTGTGAGTGAGTGCGTCTGTGTGTGTGCATGTGAGTTTAGGAGTGTGTCTGTCAGTGTATGATGAGTGTGTTTGTCAGTGTATGAGTGTGTGTCTGTCAAGTCAGTGAGAGTATGTTTGTCATTGAGTATGTGTGTGACTATCCGTGTGTCTGTCAATGAGTGTCAATGAGTCTGTGTCTGTCAGTGACGTCTGTGTGTTTGTCATTGAGTGTGTGACTGTCAGTGTGTACAGAGTGTAGCGGAGCAGAGCGCAGTACAGGAGCTTCTGTTTCCTGTACCTGGCCAGACTGACAGGAGGTGCTCACAGAGAGAGCACTCCCTGTCAGTTCGGCCGGGTACAGAAAACTGAAGCTCCTTTAGGGGATCTGCTCCGCTAGGCAATGCAACAATAGAGGTAGAAGGCACACCAGGAAGGGGAGTGTAACCACTAATGGTTAAGAGGCACATAGGTGAAGATGTTTTTTTTGGGGGGGCGGAAAAATGCATCTTCGCCTATGTACCTAAAAATCCAAGCACCGGCCCTGCCTGGCACCATAACCAGTATTGTGTGCCGTAGTGGTTATGGTGCTTTGAGTGTTCCTTTGAACAGTGAATTCAACTATGAACAAAGCAATTTCTGGTAATTTCTATTGCCTTCAGCATTCCATTTACTGTGAAGTGGAAGCTAAACATGCTGCTAAATTCTGCAAGTTATGCCAGCCGATTGCAGCCCCCCATCCCCTCTTACTGCAAAAAAAACAAAAAAAAAAAAACATACACCTTTATTTATAACTGCCCATATTTTTGCAGCTACAAGACTGGCTCCTTACTTTCAAAAAGCAGGAGGAGGAAATACTCTGTTCAAAACAGGTACAGGTTGTGCGTGCTTCATTCATGCATGGCGAGTACCTTGGGAAATACCGGTGTATACAGTTTCATTCATTTCCAATAAGGCTGTGAAAAATCACTGTACAAAATAAATAAACCACACACTTAATTCACAGGCAACAACACCTTGACATTTTCAGAGTTCCACACAGGGCTGGAGCTAAAGTCAGCCACCCCTGGCATTATGTATGTGACAGATTTGTCAGTGTTATGGCTGGCCAAACACTGAAAGAAGGAGGAGTGGTGGGTTGCAGTGTGGGTGTAAAATTGGGAAAATTCGGTAGAAATAGGAAATGGTAAATTCCCAAGTTTAAAAAATAAATGTAAAAAATTGCAAAGCCTTTAGCACATTGGACATCACCCTGAAATTGTTGGTCACAACAAATGATTAGATAAACATTAGACTAAGCCACAACAAGAGCAAGGTTATTGCAAAACATAGATGTCAAAAACATTGAGAATTACGAAAACCAAGCATGGCCAAAAGATTAGTCAGCTCAGCTGAAGAACTGCATCCCACACAGCGCTTAACCAGTTTTGAGAATGCTGGGACTTAAGTTTTAGATCAGCTCGGGGGGGGTGGGGATATACCTTCCGCTTCTACCTTTGATGCGGTGACATGACATTACCGTAGGCAATGTTCAAACAAAAATATGATAATGTAAATTACTGGCGAGACTACCTTTAAGGAATATCTACTAAAATAGCCTTTACCAAGAAGTGAAAAAACAGGCAAAAGGTTTATATGCAGTACATAACAGCTGTCAGAGTTATGTACTATCAGAATACTACTTTTATACAAACAACCCTGCTGAATTAACTTTACCTGCACACTTTCCTCTACAAAAACAAATTGCTTGTTTAACTTGTGTTTATCATCTACAAAACTGCAATGGTTTTATTGCAGGGTGAAAACTAAAGGACTACTGCATCCAGGCCACTTTGTTGCGATAAAAAGGTCTGGGTACTGTTAGTGGTCCTTTAAAATCAAGATATAGATCTATAACAAAGGGATTTAGTCACACTAGATGATCATATTAATATTATAAAAATTAAAGACTTAAGCGAAAATAGCCATTTTGGAAACATTCTCCAACTTGGCTATTGTCACAGCTTGACTATTTCAGCCTGAATTTTTAGAATTCGATTAGGGCACTCCAGGCACCATAACTACTACCCTCTAGTGGTTATAATGTTTGGAGTGTTCATTTAAAAGCCACACAGTGTTTTTACAGCGCTACTCCCAAGAACATCTTAGTGGTGCTATTCAGGTAAGTGTATATATAGGGTTAGGGATATATTATTAACACTTCTTGAAGATGGTAGGTCTGCCCAGTGCAAGAAAAATACTAAGACAAAGTAGTCCTTACTTTGTCTCAGTAGATATTTTGACTATGTTGGAATTTCAGTGAAAATCCAACAAAGTCTGTGGGGGTGATAGTGCCGCTTTAACTTATTTTAGCTCACTGGTTTAGTAAAACTGCCCTTAAGAGAAATCCTAGGATCTTTAAAGAGGTAACACTTTAAAGCTGTGTGTTTTTACCTAGTTTCCCTTGTTTCTTCCATTTTATTGTTATTTAAATAAAGAATGTCAGAAGACTAGCCTTGTTAAAAGGCCTCAGACCTTTGGAACCCACCGCAAATTACTAATGCTAGTTTGCATTCCATTACCCAGAATACACCGTGGCCTCATGGCATTTGATAGTGAAGTGAGGCTTTGGCAAGTTTTTTTTTTTCCTTCTTCTTTCAGCAAACTGTTTATTGTAAGGAAACAAACACAGTTCTACTGCTATTCACACAGACGAAGCAATGTTCTGAGTCGTTTTACACTTTACTGGAATCGCCATCTGACCAGGACCTTTCAAAGCCGTATCTGAATGAGATTTATATGTTAGTTCAACCTGAAATATCACAGCTTGAAAAGAAACCATGCTTTTTTAGGAATGTGTGCAGTCCCTGGAGTTTCATTCTGCAGAAACAATCAGAGTGACAAATGAGGTATTTACTGACAGCTGGGGGATTGGCTAGAACAAGAGATCTGAAAAAGGCAGAACTTCAAGAAATATATAGGCTGTATTACCTGGAAAAATTATTCATCTAAGAATCAATTTTCAAGTGGAACCACGGTTTCAACACAATAACAAATTTTGCATAAGTGCAATTCAAATAAAATAATTTAAAAAAAAAGTTATGTTCCAATATGACTTCTTGTTGGTAATAATTGTGGGGGTCACTATGCATGCCCTGATTGCAAAGCAGGGATTATATTTTCAAAATCTTCCACTTTCTGCTGACAAAAAAAAAACAAAAAAACACACACACACACACACACACACACACTTTAACCTAAGGGTATAGACATGTTCAAGTTTCCTTTCAGAAGACAAGGGAAGAAAAACCACACACACACATTATCTCTCTCTCTCTCAAAAATAAAAAATATCTAAAAATAGATGTAAAATAATACACACCTATGACTTTGTAAAGAAGGAATTTTTTTATTTACAAAAATAAAGCACTTCAGCATTTTTTGATGGGGACTGCATTTATCGCATTGTAAAATGCAGGATAAGCCCTTAGAAATCACAGCTTTAAGTAAATCTAAGTTCCATGGCATATGTGGAATGCTACTGACCATTCTAGAGTTATAAACAACAACTACAATTTAACTTGACCTACAACTTTCATTTCCCCCCCCCATTACTTCCCCCCCCCCCCCCCCCGCACCCCCATCAGTGACAGCTGTAGGGTATTGGCTGGGTGTAAAGAGGATCCTGCGGTCTCCACTACAGGCCTCAATGCTGTATTCTCCCGCAGGCATGAGAATAGAGCAGAGACGTCGGCTTCTGGCGCAGAAGAAGAGCAGCTTAACCAAGATGCCCGCGAGGGACAGCTTCAGGTAAGTAAGCACTGGTGTGCAGTGTACAGAGCAGGTGAGATACTTACCTGATGCTGTCCCCAGTGAAAACCTCCATCTTCTTTCTTAAGTTCCTGGTGCTTCATCTGCCAAGAACCCACAAGAGTAGTGCAGGAGCCTCCATAGATATTGTCTCGTGATTAGGAAGACAATGCATTTCTCCCACAGCACTCACTACAGATAGCTGTAGCTCCGCCCTTTGTAAAATAGAATTATAATACACAAGACAAAGTAGTGCCTTTTTTCAGTGAAATTCCAACAGTCAATGTGAGTATTCAATAAAGATTCTCTCTATATGACCTACTCAATTTTTTGTTTGGGTGGGGAGGGGGTGTTGACAAAGACTCTTTAAGACTTCTAGGTTGAGACCCCCACAGAGCCAAACTCTTGTGCGATATTATTTGGCTATATAAACAATTTTTCAGCCCCTAGAGTGGACTACTTGGCAAGCTCCTTTCTCAATAATGAATAGAGGAATAGCAGCATAGTTTGAATTGCATAGGTCTAGTCCCAGCTGGACAGAGAGGCAGATGGAAAAGGCCCTGCCCACCTTCCAATAAGGGCTAAAAATAAGTAGTGTTGGATTTGGCACACAAGCGTCACACAGAGCAGGATAAAGATGAATTTCATGACTTGGGGAAATGTAGATTTTCCTCTCTTTAAAATGAACAATGCAGCAGTGTATTATAAGGCAAAAAATGTTTATACTAGGTAAGGATACCGCATACAGATACTGAAAGCCTTGTAGTTCCTCGAGAATGATTAAGACAGGGTAAAATGTAGCTAGGGGCTAAAACGAGTCTAAGATTAGCAAGGACTGGCTTTTGTGTCTGTAGATCTTCTGCAGAGCTGCTCAATATCTTGGAAGAATGTTGAGAAGAACAGACTAGATCAAGGTTTCAAAAAACCTTGGAATCAGGACTCCTAAAAAGGTTATTGCTGATATTAGACAAGATTAGTCACTAAAGTGAGAATTCCAATTGGATTTCAAATTCAAAAGGTCAAAAGCCAAAGTGGGAAGAAAAAATAAAAATAAAATTGAATTCAGCTATTGCTCCAGTTCTGCTACTTTGGCCTAAATTTTGAATTCACTGTAAATTTAGTGAATAGCCCTGTATGTTTCATGAAGTAGGTTTTGCCTTATGTGCGAGACATTTTTTGACAAACAGTGGAGCTTTAAATAGCCTCTACTTGCAACATCTTACTATTTCCGTTCAGCCAACACCAGAGGCATCTTCTTGCCTACAACATCTCTTTGCACATTGGAGGATCCTGAGCTCTAACAATATCTTAAACGGACTCTAGTTTAGTATACCAGTAATTCTGAAGGCAACATCTGCAGGATGGAGAGGAAAGGTAGTTCCTGTTTTTTACATCATCCTTCCAATGCTGGGTGCTGTCATGCAATCAGACGTGTCCCCTTCGGAGTTCCTTGCAAAACAAAATCTTGCAAAAGTAACAATGCCACTTTAAGGTGCACCCACCAAACCAGAACTTTTTACTCAACTGCACCACTTGCTGGTTTCTCCTTCCTCTGTCTAAAAACAGATATGAAAAAAATTTAAATAAAACTCATCAATGTGTGCACACATATGATGCCTTTGTTTGGCTGTGTTTAAGTAAGCCAGATTATTTGCCAAGAGCACGGTCATCAATTAAATGAATTCATGTACTGGAGGTTTGATGGCTTTGCACCCAGGGGCAAATTAACCAGTTTGACTGAAACTCTGCACAAGCACATGATGTAATTTTTAAGCATGGGCTATTTGTAAGCATGGCCTCCTATAGGGGCCCAGTCCATAGGGAGGATTTGGTCGGGTCCTAAAATCAGAGTGAATAACAAACAGCACATGGCACAGAATGCAGAGACCAGGGGCTTGGAGAGTCCTGTCTGCATCATGATAGACCCCTTGGTGGCCCAGCCATGCATGAACGGTGGCGGTATAGCTGTGCTACAGTCATCACAGGACTCATCACTGCTGCCCTGAGATAGCGGGGTAGGGATATGGTATACAACCCCTCCAACAATGCTGTTATTAGTGGCAAAAAGGAACACGGCTAGGTGTCCACTGTATTCATCCAGTATGGCAGTTTAATAAAATCACTGAATACCACCACTTGGACCAGGCTGACCATTCAGTGATGGTATATTCAAATTTCTGCCTGCATACAGAGACTAAAAATATATGTGAGGGGAGTGATGATGTACTGCTTGTTTTAGAATTAATTAGTTTTGCAGTTTTAATGCAGCGGAAGCTGCAATGGTATCTTTACCTAGAACACTATGTACTTACAATCAACGTGTACCCTGTCTCCCAAGGAGGTTCTCCTTAACCCCTTAAGGACACATAACGGAAATATTCCATCATGATTCCCTTTTATTCCAGAAGTTGTGTCCTTAAGGAGTTAAAGGACCACTATAGTGCCAGGAAAACACACTTGTTTTCCCACTCCCGTGGCGCTGAAGAGGGAAGAAGGGGTTAATCCATTACCTTTTTTCCAGCGCCGGGCTCCCTCGGCGCTGGGACTCTCCTCCCTCTTCTGATGTCCATGGCTGAATGCGAATGCGCGGCAAGAGTCGTGCGCGCATTCAGCCAGTCCATAGGAAAGCATTCTTAATGCTTTCCTATGGATGCTGGCGTCTTCTCACTGTGAAAAATCACAGTGAGAAGCGCCTGTAGCTGCTGTCAATGAGACAGCCACACTAGAGGCTGGATTAACCCATAGGTAAACATAGTTTCTCTGAAACTGCTATGTTTACAGCAGAAAGAGTTAATCCTAGATGGACCTGGCACCCAGACCACTTCATTAAGCTGAAGTGGTCTGGGTGCCTATAGTGGTCCTTTAAGGACTCGAATAACCTTTAACAAGAGTGCTAAGCCTGTGACTGACAGCAATGGGGTAGGACAAGCAAACTGTAATTCGATGCGGTCCTCAATGCAGGTTCCAAGGTAATGCACATGAATATACAGCATTCATCATCTACAGTGTTTCAAATAGTTTCTCTTGGACTCATTTTTAATTCATGGAAATATCACGAGCGTGAAAAAAACAATAGGTATGTCTGTATATGGGTATGATGCTTGTACAGGAAAGGTACAAGGACAACAAGCATCTGTACAATACATGGTGTGGAGGATGCTATACTTCGAATGCTCAGGATTTTTGCTTTCTCCTTTTCTCTCTCTGGCTGTTAGAATGCAGCCATGAAGTTTGACATAATGAAGTTGCTATAGTGTCTAGGATAACAGAGCTCTGGAAGACTGACCAGTACTGATGCAAACTTGTAGTGGGGTTTTTGTGGGTTAAAATTCACTTAGCATTGTTGTTCAGCAGAAGGGAGTTCATTAGTACAGTGATTATATAGGACTATTTGGTCAAAGTCACTTGTCAACCCAAGCATTCACATTGTTCAGTGATTAATCTGCATTACATATATTGGAAAGAAGAAAAAAAAAAATCTCCCTCTCAGTCCAGGCACAAATAATGACCCCCTGGCAGGCAATAAAACCACATGAGTCTATTTTCTTCTTCTCTTAAAATTCCAGCTCAAATCACAGTATTTCAGAGTGTTCCAAGGGAATGTATTGTTTCTCTTGGAGTAGGAGTGCTATAACCAAGCAGAAAATTACAAAAAGGTGTAAAAATGATCACCTATTAAACAACTAAATTACTACAGGGCTTCATACACCTCAAGAGTCAGAGAGTCATGCCTGCTAAAACCGGTGTCACTTTTGTCAACTAACGTTTTTTGATTGTTTTATTTAGACCCACAACCAGATGGGTCTCCTCCCTAGTTATTAAATACTCTAGGGTGTATTCATTAACCAGTGATTTGTGTATTGACAAAATTCAAATTGTGTACAGCTGAGTGGGAAGAAGAAAAAAACAAAACAAAAAAACTGTATATGTTATAAACATACTAGAAGCCCCTCAAAGTCCTATATAGGAGAGACTGAACCTCTAATCCAATAGATAAGCTAATTAAGAAGGGCCCTCAACCTCTGTTCCTGTACGTCCAGTTGTCTGATTACAATTACATTTATGTTAGTCCACCCATTGTACAGCGCTACGGAATCTGATGGTGCTATATAAATAATAATATAATAAACAGATACTTGGCATTTTTTGACTCACTAAGCTGTTACATGATGAAAAAAAAAATGGGAATCAAAATAAATGCAATATGCCCATTAGGATACAAAAGAGCAAATATTCATTTAAACTCTAGTGATATTCCTTGATGGTTTTCATTAAAAGGGTTAACCCGATCAGGGTTATCTACTAAAGTGTGTTCAAAGTGACTTTCGAATTTAAGGTCAGAGTAGCCAAATTGGAAGCATAGCTGACTTAAAAAGATTTTTCCCAGTTTGGCTATTTTGACCTTAAATTTGAAATTCACTTGGAATTCTCATTTTATTGAATAACCATTTAACAGTTTTCAAGGTTAGCAAAAATTGGAGTGCCAGAGCAGAGCATAACAAATTTGTGCCACTTTTAACTACTTAAGGTACATAAGGTTTCTGCAAGACAACTTCCTTTTCAAACACAGAAGCTTGGTATATTGCTCTGTATCACACTTTCCACTGCACGCAGGCATTCAAGGTGTTAATATTCCTTGTATTTGAGGCTGTTATTAGAAGCATGCCCTCTTGACATTACTTTATAAAGCATACCCTGTCTTTTCACAGCAGCTAAGGAAACTTGCTGTAAATATTTGTCCCTTACCCAGAACCCTCTGGCTGGCTCAGCCTTAAAGCTGACAGACATGTCTAAAGGCAAGAAAGGAAGGGGAAAAAAAAAGTTTTAAATGAATCCTTTAAGTTCCAGTGGTGTATCATGTCTCTTGTACTCTTAAGGGTTAATAGAACAACAACAACAACAAAAAAGATAAAAATGAAGAGAAAAGAAAAATATATATATATAAAATTGATAAACCTGCATGAATACAAATAACTACAATTTAAAAAATAAACACTTTTTACATAGTTTGAGGATAATTAATAGTTACAGATTAGCAAAGTGAAAAGAATGCTACGATATATATATATATATATATATATATATATATAAATAAAAAATTATAAAAAAAAAAAAAGACAAAACATCTAATTAAAAATATATCTAATAGATGCAATGTTAAAGTCATTGAAATTTTTGCTGCTTAGAATGCTATTTTGGGCAAGGGTATATAATACTTAGAAGATTGTGGTTTAAATATAATACACTTGGATACCTCAATATATCTGTTTGGCATTTTAGAAGCCTCATATTTATAAAGAATTTTGCATGAGTAACCCATAATTTCGGTTTAGGAGAGAAGACTGCATTTGACCCAAAGGCTGTGTTCCTTTGGGTTAACTCTTTCCACACTTCAATACATTGGTCCACAAATAAGCCCCCATGGCTGTTTTGGATTCTGACAGTGACAAAAACTGGTCTCTTTCAAGAAACTAAGACAGGATTTTTGTCTGATACCAAACTTGCTTTTTTTTTTTTTTTTAAGAATCTCTGTTAAGGGGGTACGGTATTGCTTATTGACCATTTGAGTGGCAGAGCAATGTGAAGCACAAAAAGCTATGTCAGCTTTTAATAAACACAGCTGGTGTCAGAATTTAAAATTGGCTTCAATTCTGCAGTAAAAAAGGAATCAGCTACAGACACAGGAAAAAGTAACCACAAGTTTTAAATTGTTAATGTTTTGAGCAAATATGCCCGTTTTTCTAAAAAAAACATTGTTTAAAAGGACTCGAAAAAAATGGAATGTTTAAATTGATTTGCTAGGATTTTAGCAGTTTAGATTTCATGACACTTTTTCTGAACACTTACATCAGTCACCATACTTTAGCCTTCTTAAGCAAAACAAAAAGAAATGGACACAGATGGTATTTTAAACTGTCATGTGAAAAGCAAGTTTAAAAAATGACTTAACAGATCTAACGTAGTAATGCGTGTGTTTTTATAAGATTAGGCTGTGTGTCTTTACACCGAATGATTCCATTAATGAAGCATGGATAATTAACATCAGAAATCTGTGGCTACACTGCACTCATAACAGATTTAAAAACAGAAAGTGGAATTATTTTTATTAAAAGGTATTTTGAGTATGGTATTGGAAATTTGAGTTTTGGGGGGTTAACATTTGAGCACACACATTGCTAATATCTGCCCACTTGAAGAACAGGAATCCCAAAAGATTCTATTAAATGTTCCAGTATCTCCAACAATGAAGTTAAATAGCTTCTCTTCAACACAGCACTTGTGAGCAGACAGATCATAATGGACCTTACTAATAACTGTTTAAGTCTGGATGACTCAGCGGCCAGGGAGTTACAGATTTTGAAAAATGTATGGAACTATGGAAAATGAAAAAAATGTATATATATATATTTTTTGTAAATGCAATAAAACCACCATTACAAAAGCCAGAAAAAGAGTTACTAAACTTCTATACAAGTGCCTGGGATCTGTCAAAGTTCTCAGACTTCCAAGATCTAACAGAAAAACAGTCAAGCACCCAAAGATGAGATAATCAAACTTAAAGAAGTTTCTTCTTCAAGCTGTCCTGGTCAAGTCAGACTGTTCTAGGAGGTGGTGGACAAACCAAGGCTTCTAAGGGCCTGGGATTTTGGTTAAGCAGTCATCCAGCTCCCCCTCATTAAGAACCTCTCAGTAGCAAGCAGCCCTTGGAAAGGTGGTCTGAAGATTATTAGGCAAGTTCATGCAGGATTCCACTCCAGAGTTTCAAGCAAACAGAGGGACTTGTTTTGGGTGGGATATGAAAGAGAGAGTTCTACTTACCTTGCATGGAGAAGCTACAACCTTTGAGAGAGAGTCCAGCCTTGCACTATATTCCGTGAATTTCTTCTGGTATCTTAGTGCCGTTATTTGCAACTCATTCTGAACAGCAGAAAGCTGGGACACTAGGGACTTCTCTCTCTTGGAGGACCTTAGTGCCCTCTTCTTGAGCTCAGTCTCCATCCATGAAATCTTGGTCTGCAAAACACCATTCTGCCCCTTGACTGCCTTCAAACAGCAGTGGTCCCCCAAATTCTGCTCCCTGAAAGTCAACATGAGCCCACAGCCCTTCTGGCAGATTCCCACAGCCCGGTGCTCGCAATGTTCCCTCATGTGGACATCCATGTCCTTGAGGTTGAGCACCTCATTGCAGCCCTTGTTCCTACACTTGGCTGGCGAGTAGTCGCACATTTCTGCGTGTTCTCCCAAGTTTTGGAGCTTCACCACCTTGTCGCAGCCCCTGGAGTAGTTGTCACATTTGATGTCCAACTTGAGGATCAAACTCTTCAGGGGCAACACGTGATTGAGCTCCTTGGCAGAGATCCTTTGGCATTTAACTGGGCAGCTGCCCTGTTGCACCACCCAGGGCAGAACGCAGCCAGCGCAGAAGACATGTCCACAAGGGGTGGTCAGGGGGTCCTCCAGGACCCTGTTGCACAAGTTGCATTTAAAGTCGGGGTCCACCTGGCCGCTGAAGCGTTCTAGTTCAAAACCCATAGTGCTGCCCCTTGGAAAGGATTCTTGCTGGGCATTGGGAGATCCCAGACTGGCTGACTGCACTGCTGGCTGTCTACTGCCTAAACTCGCTGCAGAGACATGTGGGGGCGGGGAGCTTCCAACATATGTACAAGAGGCAGGGACTGTCTTCTAAGGAAAGGAGGGGCTTTAAATCCAGAACAGGAGACACATATGTCAAGGAAAAATAGCTGTACTTTTTGTCAGAACAACAAGACAGTCAGATTCAGGGAAATAGGGACATTTCTTAGAAGGGAAATAATGGCTGGGAGAAGGGCACGGGAGAAAGATGTCTAATAAGAGTTGCAAAGTTCTAAAAGTGGAGCAATCAGCTGGGACATCCCATTGATATCTTGTGCCAAAGACAGTATGTATGCATGAAGATATAGACCAGGTCCGGGTTGATGTGTTTGATAGGAGTTGTAGTACAGCAGAAGCTTGCCCATTTGTGACATAAACACACGATAAGCAATGTACTCACATTACAGCAGCATGTAGCAACTCTTGTAAAAGCATGCTAACAGTCAGGTTATAATTTAAAAGTGTATGAGTCTATGTATTAGAAGGCAAGATCATTTAACGTCATGTTGCCCACTCCACTGTCTCCAGCATGGGCAGAATGTATGGACAATAGCCCCAAAATAAGGGCAGCTGACTTTAGAAACTGATCAGTAATGATGCAACATTCTAAACTGCTGAGTCTCTGAATCTTGTGCACTGCAATGTGGGTATTCATGTTATGGGCTGGCTAGGACTCATAGGAGTCACACTACCATGCTGAGCTGAAGCCATGACTTTCAGCAGGCTGTATTTCTGAACTCCTACCTATTTGTGGCAGTGCCATTAACTCTTTCCCTTTCAGATATTCTGGGCAAAATGCTAGGGAAAGACACCGCTACACCTCAGTAATGTTAAAGTGGCAGTCTGGGATGGAGCCCCAGCAACTATTTGTTTATGTGTGTGTGACATTGTGTATATTTATTGGACTTGGATATTTATTGGAAATATTTTTCGGCCAATCACTTCTGCTGAATATGAAACATTTTTTGGGAAGGCCAAATAGGCCATATGGTTGTTCCACTCGTCACAATTTTGTTAACAAATAGTAGTGTACTGCAAAATATAAATATTATGTATATATTTTGCAAAACACTGATAGGCGTATTTCCCTGCCATTTGGATCACAGATCAAGGGAGAAAACGTAACCAATAGAGAAACAAAAAGGTGCAATCAAAAAATAAATAACTCTATAATTTATGTGTGTATATGTATGTGTGTGTATGTATATATATATATATATACACACACACACACAAACTCTGTATGTTCAAAACGATTGGGACACACCTCTAAAAGAGATTCTATAGTGTTTGGAATACAAAGCTATATTTACATCCCCTCTGTTCCCCCCCTCCCTCGCAGCCTCCTCACCGTTGGCATGTGGGTGGGTAAGGTGGCTAAAAAAAAAAAACCAGGGGCGGGGCCGGGCCGCCGAGCTGGTCGGTCGCAGGCCAGCAGAGCTCCTGCTACACTACTCAAATAATCGATTAAAAATAAGCCTATACACCGAAAAGCTGACCGACGGCTACGAAGCCTGAAGCAGAGGGACCGCTGGATCCAGGGAGAGGCTGGCTCCCCGAGCTACAGTCCCCTGGAGGAGAAATCCTCATGGACTCTCCTGAGGCCTACTCCGGTGGTGAGTGGGGCGGACGGCCGCTGCCCCACTGGCCTGCCACACAGCACCCAACCTGAAACACAACGCTGGGCGGACTCGGCCCCGTTCCCCCCCCCTACGGACCGGGGGGGTGATCCCGGTCCTCACCCCAAGGCCTTGATCGAGAAGCCACGGCCGAAGCTGGGAGGTCTAACCGCCAGGCCCAAGATGGCGGGCGCCATGTGCGCAAGCAACGAAGCACGGCCTAACACCGAACACTGGCGCCCAAGACTGACAAGGTGGCCCCAGCTCTCAGATAGGGCTGAGCCGAGGAGCGAGTTCACTTACCGGCAATGGCGGCACAGGGGAGTAGGAGGTACCCGCACACAGACTACCGCCGCCTGAACAGACGGAAAGTGCCACCGACACGGAGACAAGCCGACCTCGCGCCCCACTCCAAGCCTGTAACAGACTCACCCAGGAACCGAAAACCAGGCTCCCCTCCACGGCAGACGCCGACAATCTGATTATCGGGAGAGACGAGCACACTCCCGCACAGCTGCAGCCCTATGGGAACCAGCGAACACTCCACTATGCAGCATGGGGGGACTGTGTCCTGATACCTGCCATGATAGACACTCACTTCTCGGCATGATCGTAAGGCAGAGCGGATTCCTACAGTTCATGGGACTCTCGCTGAGTGTGGGGTCTCCGGACCGCCAGGAAAACGGCCACCCGCAGAGGCAGCAATGGTGGTCCCGGTCGGCTGGGGTGATACAAGCATTGAAGCGACTCACTTACTCATGCTTATAATTTACTTACAAAGCTTTGATTATTCAGCACGATGTATATTCTGTACCAGCATGTCTTAGTGCATTTAAAGCTAAGTCACTGTTCCTATAGTACAGTTACGCTAATATAATTAACTTGTCAGGCACCTATCATTAACTGAAGTCTTTTGTTTAAAACTGTGGCTTTTGCCTTGGTATACTCTCATCAGAGTCAGCTTGACATTGTAGCACTGTATGTTTCGAGTTTAAGCCTGACGACCATAACGTGAACCATTATATTAGAAATAATTAAGCAGCTTGTATTTTGCTTGTCACACAAACTTAAAAATTGTGCGTTTTTCTGAATGCCATGCAACTGATAACTAATATCTGTTTCCTAACTGCCTGTGAATGCTGTTGTGGCATTGCACGCATATGTATGTTATTTCACGCACAGAAAAAATAAAGAATTAAAAAAAAAAAAAAAAAAAAACCAAAGTCAATTACCAGATCTTAGCACTGAGATCCCTTGGAACTCTGCCTCCTTCAACATCATGCGATGGGGGGGCTAACGCGCATTCGCAGCGAGCGTCACAAGCGCAATAGGCTCACCCCATCGGAAAGCATTGCCTCAATGCTTTCCTATGGGGATTTATCTGACGCAAAATGTCCTCATGCAGAGTGATTGACAGTCACTAGAGGCAATCTTAGTTCTGCAAGGTAATCATTGCAGTTTCTCTAAAACTGCAATGATTTATATTAAATGACTAAGTGGGGCAGTGACACTGCACACAGATCAAATTAATGAGCTGAAGTGGTCTGAGTAACTATGGTGTCCCTTTAATTGTTGGATTCAGGTGTTTCAATCAGACCCATTGCCACAGGTGTATAAGCTCAAGCACCCAGCCGTACAATCTGCATTTACAAGCATTTGTGAAAAAAAGGGGTCATTTTGAAGAGCTCAGTGAATTCAAGTATGATACAGAACAGCAAATTATCACCTGTAAAAGAAAAGTACCGCCACTCCAAAACATCAAGGCGGTAGACACAGCAGAAAATGCTTACTTGATATAATGTCGTTGCTTCAGCTAAAAATCCTGGTGCTTTTATCCCAGTGCTGGACTGATTCTAAACAAAACATATGTAGTACACCAATATCTCCATTAAAGTCTGCACATGGTAGAAGCTTCAAAATAATGCCACATGTAGGTAATGAAAAAGTGCACAATTTATTTAAAAATGGATAGAGGAAAAAATATAACAAAAATGTCAGCAACTAGAAACTGGAGATAGCAAAATCCACTAGGAGGGGGGAAAACAGAGACCCTGCATAAGGTCCCAGCAAACCTTCAAAGAGGTCCTGGACGCATTTCGTGCCTGTTTTGGCACTTTCCAACACTTACTTTCTGAGAAAGTGACAAGACATGCATAAAGCATGTCCAGGACCTCTTTGAAGGTTTGCTGGGACCCTCTCCAGTGTCTCTTTTCCCTCTCTCCTAGTTGATTGTGGTGGGCCGCCTCGTCACCTGACTGGGTACCTCCGCCAAGTATGCTTCCTAGCTAGAATCAGGAAACCCATAGCGCTTTAGCCCTCAGTCGACCCAGCTTAACTGGAGTCTATCCAGAGTCTCACACCCTGGAACAGGGTCCTGTGTTACAGCTCCAAATGATTAAGCTCTCCTGCAGAAAACATAGCTATAGAACTGTCTCACCCAAACACTAGCCAAGACATAGTGAATGGTGAAGTAGAACTGTTTTATTAAGTCAAGGCACCCTGAATTTGTACACAAACCCCCAGCATGGTGTCTCCTTTGAATAGAACATAAAACCACCCAGACGCTTCTGTGTCTGGGAGATAATGGAGTTATCTCTCTGGTAAACTAATTATCTTCCGGACACAGAAAACCAACATATAAAAAAACCCGAAACCACATACAAAATAGTGAAGCACCCTCACATGCCATACATTCCTTGAAAGGTCTCCTTGGAGTGACCATCCTTTCCAAAAAGAACCCTGATCGGATATGGCCAGCCCGAAGACTGGCTGCTCTATGATCCGTGGCGCTCGGGTGAAAGTCCCGGTCACTCAAAACAGCAGCCCTTTCCTTGAATTAGGCCAGCTCCCCCAAGACCATTAGATGCCTCATCAGCTCCTCTATCTCCCCTCCAAAAAGCGTCCTGCTAGGTGGTAGTGGGGTTGAGAGCGCTCTGGTTAAAGTACGGTGGAGCTACGATCCACTCCAAAGTCCCAGAAGGGTGCTGAAGAGGAGGCACGGCTGGGAAGGGTGCTGAAGAGGAGGCACGGCTGGGAGGAAGTAGTGTAGTGATTATAGCTCCTTCCAGAGGAGGTGGAGGGTTGGAGAGCTAGGCATAGTCAGGTAAGGTGACTGGGCGGGGGGAATAGTCTTTTCAGATGGCAGAAGGTCTCTGTGGCAAGGTCCATAGTCCTTGGGCAGGAGGCTAGCTATCACACTCTTCCAAGAGCTTGTGGCATAGGTAAGTTTGCCACATATATTTTGCTATCTCCAATTGCCTTTTGCCTCTCC
Organism: Pelobates fuscus; assembly: GCF_036172605.1. Lineage (NCBI taxonomy): Eukaryota > Metazoa > Chordata > Amphibia > Anura > Pelobatidae > Pelobates > Pelobates fuscus. Next base: position 144,833,682 of record NC_086323.1, on the reverse strand, counting down.
CTGCTTCCCCCCCCTTTTTTTTTTGAATGCAGGATGTTTCATTTCTACCTATTTGCACACTGGCTTTTGGTGCACATATTGGTGATAACATGTTATTAGATGGGCTACTAGTCGCTGCCATTTTTATTATTTTACCAGAGTCCTCCAGTGACTGCAATCTAGCTGTTATGGCCCCCAGGTCCTCCTGGACTAATGTGATGTCTGCTGCAAATAGATTTTGAATATCAGCCTTGCTTGCAGGCTTTTACTCCAGGCTGAGACTGGTTCTAGCCCGATGACCAACAGGTAAGTACTCCGGCTGAGGATCAGGGTTTGCCCCTGTTACACTTTGTGTCTTCCACTTCGGTCTCCTCTGATGCAATGTCGGGGTCCTCCCTACTGGGCTCTGAGGCTCTTCTTGTGCTGGGTGACGCACATCTGGCTTTTGCAGAGCTGCAGTAGCTGGAAACCGGTCCAATTGCCATTCCCTGGATGAAAGTATCAGCTGACCACTATCAGCCAATGACTTGTACACTGTGCATTAACATTTTCAAGGAATTGATATTAGCCAGCCCAGAACTCTTGTTCCGGGCTGGCTAAGGAGGCCTCAATTTTGGTATCCAAGTGGCCTCGTACACAGATTGGATGGATTTGCTTCATTTGGTACAGAGCCATTTGAACTTTTGAAGATAGACTTACAGTTTCTATAGGATTTGGATGTGAAAGCAGTGATTTTAGAGTTGACACTGAAAGCAATCGGCCAAATGGTGCAGGTCCGATCAAGTTGACCAAAATCTGCTTGGAATTGGCTGTAGTAAATATAGGAATTGCCAATCCAATCTGAATTCAGTTTTACAGAAATTTGTTGATCTGGCCAAAATGTGATGCTTAATAAATAGTATGTCCTATTTCGTATATGAGAATGTAATTTTGCCTAGAATAGGAGACTGAGACTCACAGAACCTTTTTCATAGTACAATAGTGTTTCAAAGTTTTATTGCCGTAGAACAATGCTAGAATCTTATTTTGCAGTTGTATAGTTCCAGTGTATTTCTGTTCATTACAGTAGAAGAGTTCCAGAACCCTGAGAAGAATCTCAGGATGTTTTCCTCAAGCATATGACATTCCTTTTCCCTATTATTAAGACATTATTATTAGGACCCCAACATATATTCCCACAGCTTGGGTGAGTACAGTAATCTAGAAGTTAAGGGAAAATTCAGCATGATTATTATTATTATTATTCTTTAAATCATCCTTTTATTCATTTTTAAAGTCTGCCGACCTGAATAGTGGTACATCTGAAATGGAATGTCTTTTCTGTATGTCTAAATTACACTATTACCAAATGATGACAGTTAATAATCTGGAGAACATTTAAAACAGAAGAATCTATTTACATTTGAGAACATTCATAACATTCAATAACCACACCATATTGTCTTCTTACATTTTAATGATTAACTTTTTTTTATGGGCAAAAGAAAGAAAGAATTTATTATAATAATGCTTCTTTCATTATTGGGTATTTCCTAATCTGGTAAAGAAAGAAAAGCTCAGTTTGTTTCCATTGCATCCTTTGTCTACAGAACTCTTATTTTCTAAATGTGTGTTGCATGGTTTGAGATGGTTGACATTTTTTATGCAAAAAAAATTGAATTGAGTAGGATAACATGGGGTCAACAATGTTCCCTGCAGCATCAACATTGAATAAAATTTGCCATTTTATTCTGTCAATGGCTTATAGAACTTGATATGTATTCCATATTGCCAGACGCTGGGAATGTCAGAGGTTCCGTTGACTGGACCATGAGAATCGCTAATAGGGTCAAAGTGCAGCAGTAAAATGAGGTGGGAAGGGGCTTTGTGTTCATTTTTTTTCCTAAAATATGCATGCCCCATAAAATAAATATATTCCCTTTTTATGCCCTCATGGGTTTCTTTAATGTATTTATTTTTGGGGAGGTGTGTGTTGGGTGAGGGGAGGGGGGAGTAGTGCAATATAACAGGTATCCTCTTAATCAGTGGTTACAGGTCTTTGTTAGAATTCTGGGGAAAATTATTTGGGAAAAATATTCTTCTATTGGTCTACAGACGTATTTGGTCAATAACTTTGCTGTAGAGGATGATCAGAACTGCTGCCCAAGTTCCAATTTCGAGGTTTCTATTTTTGTTATTTTATTTTTATAGAATAATAGCTTACACAGATAGTGTAAGCCTGATTCTATCTATAGTGGGGCATTGGCATTACTGTGCCTGTAACCGTTGAGGGAGGGAAAATAATAAGTGGGCTATGGCAGAGTCCTTCAACATCTTGTTATACTTTGTACAAAATATACAATATGACTAAAAATATTCATAAAAAGTCATACAACAATGGTGAAAACATAACAAATTACAAAGCACACACTTTAAAAAATTGCACAGAATCACAGGAACTGATCCGAATAAGAAGAAAAAAAAGAGGGCTCAATTCTCACGTGTTTATTTCATCTTGTGCCCACTGCTCTTTCTGGCAAGAATGGAGTGATTGTAAGAGATGGTTTCAACCAGTGGTAGCTGGTGAAGTTTAAATACAGTGCTGCAGAATCTGATAGCGCTATATAAATAATAATAATGTACTCATGTACTCACCCCTGACCCCAGAAAAACATCACGCCCTGTTCATTAACACCATAAACTTACAGTTACAAGTATTTGGGAAACAGCAATCACCCCGTTAAAGCCCTACAAGATATGACAATGCAGGTTTGTCTTTTAGAATATACAGGGTGTGATGGCCCCATACAAAACCTGTGTGAGGGGTCTATACCTAGGAAATGCAAGTATTTCAAAAGTGTCCAATATAACATGACTAATTGCTCATCTTCTCCTTAGGATTTCCAGCTGTCAACAAGTATTTTTTTTTCTACCACAACTCCTCACTTGTCCTTAGCAATCAAAGAGATTAGTTTTTTTTCTATTTTGAAACAAATGGAGGGGGGAACTCTGCCCCTCCTGCCCCTATGGACCATCCTTCACAGGTCTTAATACTGTCTGCATCGTTGCAGAGAGAGCCAATGTGTGGAGGAAAAGAAAGTATGGCGCAAGTATTTAAAGAGAACCTGAAAGTAGCCATTATTTGTGACTATCTACTTTATTACCAGCAATGAACAAGGAGCACCCCACCAACAGGGAATGTTTGAATCAATTATCAACAAAGAGAGTGACAATGTCCATTTTAGTATGGAGCAACACAGGTCTTTGTAGAATATTATGTTTAGGTTTCAAACTGTAGGAGAGTATTATTAACAGTTGCTTTGTCATTGTTGTATTAGAATTGCATTAAGACAGATGCTCTGAGAGATGCCATCAAGTGCTAGAGTTGTGATGTAAAGAGATTCAAAAGAGTTGAAGACGTTTCCTTAAGCATATATTTAAAGGTGCATTGTTTCAAATAGAATACTGTAGTAAAATATCAGAGCAAATAGCCAGGAAATGTTGCCATATAGCAGTTAATTGATTTCACAGAAGGAACATTTGAATGTGACCCACATGTCAGAAGCCTCGATGCGCCGCAATAGATGCTACAATGAAGCGCCTGGATGCAGGTCCGGATCAAGGATTTTTGCCGCCCTAGGCAACAAAAATTTTGCCGCCCCATTCACTTCACAGTGATCATGTAGGTTTAATCCCACAAGATAAAACATTACCTTACCTTGAAGGGTTAAACAAGACTCTAGTGGCTTTCATACTGACACCTCCGCTATAATGCCATTGTAACTATGAGAAGCATTGGAAATGCATAGCGCTTCAGGTCACCAATGCTCCTGTATGAGGAACATTGGATTGGTCAGCGCTGCCCCATTAGTGACATTGAGTGAGGTAAGTAGGCAAGCAGTGCAGAGGGAGTCTTGGTAAAAGATAAATGTAATCAATCCCCCACTTTTTTCTTTTTTAACTAATTTTTATGGTGGGAGGAAACTAAAATCTATGTAGGGACAGAGACACACACACACAGACCCAAGCAGACACATACACTTTGCCCAAGCAGACACACACACTGATCCAGACACACACACACAGACGCAAGCAGACACACACTGACTCAAGCAGTCACACATACACTGACCCAAACACATACACAGACACACACACACACACTGATCCAAGCAGACACACACACTGATTCAAGCAGACACACACACCGACCTAAGCACACAGACACACACACACACACACACACAAACATTGATGCAAGCACACACACTGATCCAAGCAGACACACACACATACGCACTGATCCAAACAGACACACACACTGACCTAAGCACACACACACACACACACACATACACTGACTGAAACAGGCTGACACTGACACACAAACAGGCTGAAACAGGCTGACACTGACACACACACTGATCCAAGCATACACACACACTGACTGAAAAAGACTCACTCACACGCACAAGTCCCCCACTTGCCTTTATGGTCTTTCCGTGGGTCCCAGTCCAGGCCTGGCTTCCCTTATTCTCTTTAAGCTCCGCCCCAATGTACTCCCGCCCACTTAACCCTGAGTGCAGGGGAAGGGGCGGAGCGATTGTATGATGCACCAGTACTCTGCGGCATTGGAGGTGTGTAGGAGAGGGTGTAGGGGGGGGACGACAGCTCTGTGATCCTGGCTGGCTGAGGATGATGGCACCAGGCGCTAGTCTGGGCCACGTAAGTGCTCCCTAGTACCTGCCATCACCTGCGGGACGCCAAACACAATTTGACCCGTATAGAGGGGCAGTCAAAACCAGCAGTTAAGCTGCTGCCGGCGCTTCCTCTTAAGTAGCGCCCTAGGCAGCCGCCTAATCGGCCTATAGGACGCGCCGGCCCTGCCTGGATGATATCTTCGATAGCTTCTGGATGAAAATACAGGAGCGTGCACAAGCAGCCATACCTAAACACCATGAGAAAATGGGGGAAATGCATCCTGCAGGAACGGAGCGGACCTCCTCCGGGTGATATCCACACGCACGCAAGCCAGTGGTGTATCCTGGTTTTGTGCTGCCCTAGGCAGGACAAAACTCAGGCGCCCCCCACCCGCCCGCGCCACCGCCACCCAACCCTTCCCCCCGCCCGCGCCACCCCCACCCAACCCTTCCCCCGCCTTCTAAATACACACACACACACATTCACTGACAGATACACATACACTAGCTAACAGAAACACACACACTAACAGACACACACACACACACTAACAGACACACACACACACTAACAGACACACACACACACTAACAGACACACACACACTAAGAGACACACACACACTAACAGACACACACACACACTAACAGACATACACACACACACACACACTAACAGACATACACACACACGCACTCACTCACTCACATATTTAACACATTTTTTTATTTAACCCCGCCAGCCACCTTACCTTTGGAAATACTGGGGAGGGGGGGGTTCTCTTTCTCCCTGGTGGCCCAGTGGCTGCTGGGCGGGCGGCTGGCGAGGGAGCACTTCCCCTGAGCTGTCTGCTCAGCTCCCTCGCGCGTCGCAGAGTGAGGCTGGGAGCGGCTCCCAGCCTCACTCTGCGGCACGCGAGGGAGCTGAGCAGACAGCTCAGAGGAAGAGCTCCCTCACCAGCCGCCTGCCCAGCAGCCGCAAGGCTAACAAGGCATTTGCCCTGGGCATTTGGGGGCGGCTTTTTTTGCCGCCCCCTGGAAAATGCCACCCAAGGCAAATGCCTTGTTTGCCTCGCGGCTAAAATGTCCATAACGCAAGCACCTACCATACTAGATGCCTGCCTGGTCCCCTCAAGACATAGCTTCTATGCATCACCCACAGAAACAGAGGATCGCCTGAAGGAAACGGCGTGCATCACCCAGACCCTCTGCTTACCCCGGACAGGGGAAGGACTTGGCCTACAAGGTTCCTGAGCCGGTGGAATAAGGATGCAGGCTCCCACACAAGCCTGGGGTTGGAGGAGCATGTGGCTGTGCGGCACAGCTGATACTGCACACAGAGCGACCCTCCCCTGCAACCGCCTAGCCACACTTCTTGCTGACCTCTATGCTCTCCCACACCTGGGCATTGGCTGATTCTGGACTACCCACATAGGGCACTTGGCCTAAATTGCTGAGATGTCCGTCTCACCCTAGACACCACAAATTCACACTTTGGTGCCCTCCGATGCATGTAACCATCGACACCCATCCTGTATTATATATCTTATTCCATTTTTCTTGATGCCCATCTTATTTAGCGTTTCTTACTAAACAGTGATATTAGTGCGCAGTGTCCACTGGTTTATATAAGCATGTAAGACTAACATGCTATGGTAGTTTCTGGCATTCTCTCAACATATCTAACTTATGTTTTAAGCTTGATAACCTAGTAGTAAGCTGAAACAGGTGCCTAGCATGATTTATTAATCTTTTATAACTCTACCTTAAGGTAGCTACACTATATAGTCAAGCATGTCCTCATATATTATTTTATACGCCAGCAATGTTTATGTCTAGTAAATCTTACCAATAACCTCACCAAGCTGAACCACCCTTTGACATATATGCCTAGCCTGAATAGACCAACGTAAAATTAGTGCTGTATTATTATTATTATTATTATTATTATTACTGGCATTTATAAAGCGCCAACAAATTCCGCAGCGCTGTACAATTGGGAAAATGACAAACACAATAATAACAGACCGATACAACAGGTAGAGGACCCTGCCTGTGAGCTTACAATCTAAAGGTTAAACTGGGGAGATGAGACAAGAGGTAGCAGAGGGATTTGTATGTGATAGCAAAGAGAGTTAATAGTATAAATGCAGCAGCTGATAGCATGTGAAGGGAATGAGGAGGTGATTGGCTATGGTTCCAAACAGCTGTAAGAGCATTTTCATTTTATCACAATGCCACGTGTCTATACTAATGTTATTATTGTTGTGCCTGCATTGACTGTTGGGGCATTGCAGGATTCTTCGTATTTCTCTATGAGCACTGCAAAAAAATTAACTAAATAATGATAATAATATTTTATATACATTTTCTATATGTGATCCAGTTTGGTACCACGTAAGTGACAAAATAAATAACTTTGTCTGTGTAATCTGGATTATTCTCTGTTTTAGCCACTCTATATTTTGAGGCTGCATTCATGTCTCTTGACTATCTTCTGCATGGTTTGAGTGTAACAAAGCTCCTGCAGGTAATAAAGGCTTCATTCTATTGACGCCTGCAGCAAGCTGCCTTATCTGCATTTTCAATCAACGAGACCCTTCTTTCAAACTCCTGACCACATCAAGGGGGCAACCCAAGAAAGAAAAAAAAAAAAAAAAGGTGTTGTCATGCTATTTGTGTTTCAAATGAATAAAAGGTGAAGTTAGGGTCTGTCTCTGATGCTGTACAAAATCAATAACAACAAAACAAAGTTTGAATTTACTTTATGTATTTTTTCCAAAACATCCGCAATCATCAGTGAAATCTGCCAATCAGCTGTCCGATGCAGTCCCTGCTTCAGCAAGCCGCATACCATTTTTTCTTATAATAAGTAATCTACACAGAAAGATTTAAATAAAAAAAAAAAAACCAAACAAACAAACAAAAAAACCTAACAAAGGGCAGATAAAGACAATATTGAATCTGGGAAAATAGTGTTGGAATGTTATGACGTTTTAAATCCAGCTTTCAAGATGCTGTGAATTGTAACTCCAATCACTTTCAGCCAGACTTTGAGAGCAATGGTAGGTCATAGTCTAATCCCTACATCCCCATTAACCCTACACATACCCTAACCAGCCCTAATACCTAGACCACCTCAGCGGTAATGTCAAATTATGCAAAGTCCCCAGACGGTGACAGTTCCACTTTAATAAACCTCAGGCCCAAATACCTGAGGTGAGTTGGATATTTTCCTCCAACTTACAGGGTTATTGACGAATGAGAGAGTCTGAATCAAAAGGCTAGCGTCTAGGTGTCCAAAGGTAGATCCTCAGATGTTGTAAAATTACAACTCCCATGATGCTTTGCAAGTTGTAATGTTCTAAAACCTAGAGTTCTACATTTTAGTCTTGGTATTTGGGAGAGAGTAGAGTCAAATCCATTTTACATGTATACTATTTTTACAGAAGGATGGCTGAATGCATGCGCGTATTTTGGATTGTAGAATTAAGATGCCCTAACCCACATTGAGAAGAGAAGAAGATGGCAGTATTTAAAATGATATTAGAGATACATTTTGTTGTGTTCTTCCAGAATTGTATTGCTTTATCTACTAAATACTAAGAAAGTTTACAAAAAAAACTGATAGGTAATTGAACTGTTGTCAACATGTTTTCATGTTTTTCATGTTTTCTCCATTGAAACATGAAAGGCTTTTCTTACTCAATCGACAATTCTGGATAATTGAGAAGGAAATCTAAAAGCATGCTATTTTTGTCACTTCATGGTCAATTCCCACTTTAGTTAATAAACTATTATATTTTTACCCTGCGGCTTAGGAAAGTGTTAGCTAATTATCTTTTATGGAAGGGCTTTTCCCAGAGATACCTATGCTTCCTGTACAATATGTAAATTCAAAATGTAAACATTAAACAATCTATTCATTGTTTTGGCAATAAAGTTTTTTTTATTGAAAAGGGTATTTTTGTGTTTGATCACATGAATCTACAATGGAACCAGTAGAATTTGCCCAAGGCCAGAGCTGTACAATAAGAAAGAAAATTTCAAAGGAGATAAGTAATAGCATCCAAAATTGACTCAACGGTAGAGGCTCTCAAGGTAACGTTCTTTTGAAAAAAATAAAATTAAAATAAAGTATCGCATCTTTAACCCCTTAACGACGAGTGACGGACGAGGTCCGTCACTCAGGGGAATGCGTTAATGATGAGTTAAAATTAACCCCAGATCGCTGCAATCGCGGCGATCGTGGGGTTAATGGTGCTCCGGTCTGCCTCTGCATTAGAGGCAGACCGGGAGCACCGGATCCGGCTGCCCCAGTACATGTGCCCGCTCTGACAGCATGTCAGAGCGGGCACATGTGCTGGGTATACTCACCTCCGCCTCCCTGCACTTCCGGGTTCAGTGTGAAGTGCAGGGAGACGGATCAGTGTTGATCCTGCCCCCTGGTGACAAAAAAGTCCCACCCCCCTTCACCCCCCCTTTACCCATTTTAATAAAAAATTAACCCCTTCCCTGCCAATTGATCACTGACTACAGTGATAAATTGGCAGGGATTACATTTTACTATGATCTGATTTTTTTTTAACCCCTGAGGGTTAATTATTATTTTTTTTAACCCTCAGGGGTTAAATTTATTTTATTAATTAATTTAAATATTTTAAAATGATAAATTTAGCTAGCTGGGGAGGGTGGAAGTTAGTGGGGAATTGGGGGATTTAGTATTAGGCTAACTAGGGGTTACCGTTAAAAGTTTAAAAATAAGCTTTAAAAAGTTAAAAAATGAAGTTAAAAAAAAGTTTTAATAACGTTTAAGTAAAAAATGAAAAAAATAAACCCTTTAACCAGTCCAAATAAAATTAACCCCTTCCCTGCCAGTCGATCACAGCCTACAGTGATCAAAATACAGATCACAGTATTATACTGTGATCTAATTTTTTTTTAACCCCTGACGATGAACTTTTATTTATTTTTTAACCCTCAGGGGTTAAATTTATTTACTTAACGGGGGGCGGAGCCTAGCCATCAAGCAGAGCAGACGTGTATGTCCTGAGCTCCTGCAAATTGGGCTGAATTTAAGTCTTTAACCCCGGTAAACAAGTGACTTTAACACAATAACGAGAACCACAATACTGAGGGGGATCCAGCAAAGCGACCTAAAGCCTAAGCAAAGCCTAATACCCACCGGGAACCGGCGATCCACTACTGCAACCTGCTATAACGGAGCAGAGGAGAGGCGGATCTCCCTGCTCACAAGCAACACAAACGTTTGGAACTGCTCCTACCCCCCCCCCCCCCTTGGACCGGCGGGGGTTATCCCGGTCCCCACTGGACTTTTACAAGGGGCCACCACTGCACTTACCTTATAATCCACACTGAGGCCCAGAAACGATCTACAGGCCTCACCGCTAAAACACTCGGAGCAAAGCAACCTGAATTAAGATGGCGGTGGCGACTTACCCTCAAAACGATACCAGCGTGCAATCAGAACTGTTCCCTTGTTGCCCCATAGAGCGACTCCTACAATGAATTGATGAGCTCTTTAGGCACTTCTGGAGAGCTCTGGGGCACCGGGTAGAACAGCTGCAGCCCCAACCACGTGTGAAGGCGCGGAGGGGTGCAAACCAGGGAGCGCAGGAGACCCCCTTGGGCCTAGTTGCTCCGGCCACTGGCCTACCTGGGCTGAGGGCCACCAAGGGCTCGACCCTAAGACATCGCCCACATAGATGGAGGGTTCACCGCCATTGGCGTCGACGCACCATCGGAACCCACCGCTGCTCCCCACCCGGGAGGGACCCGGCCCATCCGGACTTCCGGGTCCGTGGCAAGAAGATGTCGGCCTCATCACCGGCCCGGGGCTGGAGGGCATGGTTGCCTCGCTCCCAACGGGCCGCTACCTCTGCGCACTACCTCACTGCAGCTATCACCGACTCGGAAAGGGGCTGGAGGTGGAGATATGCAGCACACTCGAATTGCAGCAGAGCTTCCCAAGTTAGATCCCGCAACCAGTCCCGAGCAGAACCCAGACAGGGTATTGGGTGAAGAGCCGCTACACAATAGACCGCTAACTACTTCAGCCGATGACCAGTACCCGCACGTGAGCCCAAATCTGCAAAATAATGACATAGGACCTCCTGGGCACGCACACTGGACTTCCACAATAGTGAGAGCCTCGTATGAACTAACTAATTACCTGCAGCCTCATGCCTAAATGCTAGAATGTACAAGGGCCTTGATAACTGGATCCCAGTGGTTACAGCGCCCGCTGGCTTTAATCTGCGCAATATCTACACGTAAACAGTTCCAGCCTTAAGATTACATGCATGTTTATTGTATTCCATTGCAGTACCGCATCCCTTAAACACTTGTTTTTGACCCATTCATATTGCGGGTATGATATTTTGCCTAATACATAATCCCAGTGGAAATGCACGGTATATAAGATTTCGTGTTTAACATATATGTTTATATCCAGCATGTTGACCTAGCCTATTATTTAGCACCTACTATATTCGATCAGCATGTCTAGATTTATATGTTGCATGTTAACCTGGCAAGAATAGGAACAATTCTAATTGACTGCACTGCTTTGGTTCAACTAACATCACTCAATCCTGAACCTCTTTCCTGATATGCATCTAACTTATTGTACCTACCAGCTATACATGCCTGCATAGCCTGTTGTCATTTATTTATTTTTTGTTATTATTATCATTATCTACATGAAAACTGTGCAGACTCACTAAATGCCATGCTAGTGTAAAAAAGGGGAAAAAGAAAAAAAAAAGGAAAAGAAAATGCAAAACGATTGGTAGGTTGTGGCTATAAAAAATTGTGACTAGTAAATCTCAACACTCTATATCACGGTTCTTCTGATTTAGCAAAGCTGCTGATTTAGCGCAGATTAAGATAGTCACTTTAACTGTAAAAGGCAACCGATGTTAACTCCTGTTATGTTTCTACATTTATATACAAAAAATGTGCATTGCTCAAACGCCATTATTGTAAGATCAATGTGCTATGTTGATGCTTGCGAATGCTATTGTGGCAGAGTGAGCTGTTTTGTCTACTTATGCACTCAAAAATAAAGAATTCAAAAAAAATAAAAAAATAATTTATTTACTTAACTAATTTAAATATTGTATAATTAAATATTTTGCTAGCTGGGGTGGGTGGGAGTTATGGGAAAATTGGGAATTTACTGTTAGTGCTGCTTACTGCTAGTTAGGGGTTAACGTTAAAAAAAAAGCTTAGTAAAATTTGAAATCTTTAAAAAAAAGTTTTACGAAAGTTTAGGAAACTTTAAAAAAATTAATAAGCAAAACAAAAGTTTAATAAATAGTTTTAAAAAGTAAAAAATGTTTTAAAAAGTAAAAAAATACATTTAATAACGCTCATTACCACTACACCTGGTACAAGCTAGCGGAAAAATGTTCAAAGGTTCAAAATATGCCTTTTGAAATACCCTGGGATGTCTTCTTTAAGAAATGGTATGGCTTTATGGGGTATTTGGATTATATAGCCTGGTAAAATACTCTAAAATGGGACATGGGCACAGCGTAAAAATTTAAAGTTGGGAAAAAAAATGGAATGGCTGTGTCCCAAATGTGCCCCTCCGATGTCCAGATATACCTGGCAAAGGTACATACGGGGGTATTTTTTGTACTCAGCAGACATAGCTGAGCAACATATGAAGTATTATACAGTGGTAGTACACATATGGTTTGCAAAATATACTGTGCAAACTCACTTGTGTGTCAAAAAGGCAGAAAAAAACGCTTATTACCACTACACCTGGTACACGCTAGCGGAAAAATGATCCCACGCTAAGGTTCAAAATATGCCTTTTGAAATACCCTGGGGTGTCTACTTTAAGAAATGGTAGGCCTTTGTGGGGTAGTTTGAATTTAAAACCTGCGAAGATTCTTGGAAATTGCACTTAGGCCCGGCGTCAAAATTCAAAGTTCGGTAAAAACTGATATGGCTTGGTCTCCTATATGGCACTGTAGCTTCACAAAATAGTGCCATAGACATACAATGGGGGTGTCCTTTTACTCAGAAGACTTAGCTGAGCATAATTTGGGGGGTTTGAACTTAGTGGCACACATGAAATATACAAAATGCCCAGCAAAAATGCAATCCGTATGTAAAAAATGCACAAATTTTTTTTTTACCACATACTTTGGCATGTAATGGTAAAAAAATGGGGGCATGTTAAGGCACAATATGCACCTTATGAGATACCCTGGAGTGTCTACTTTTACAAATGGTAGGCCTTTGTGGGGTATTTTGGAACAGTCAAACTGTTATAATACCCCAAATGGAAGCATAGGCTCATTAAATCCGTCTCTCAAAATTCTACTGTGAATACTGAAAAGGACAGGTCTCCTGTATGGCACTGTAGCTTCACGAAATAGTGCCATAGACATACAATGGGGGTGTCCTTTTACTCAGAAGACTTAGCTGAGCATAATTTGGGGGGTTTGAACTTAGTGGCACATATGAAATATACAAAATGCCCAGCAAAAATGCAATCCGTATGTAAAAAATGCACAAAATTATTTTTTACCACATACTTTGGCATGTAATGGTAAAAAAATGGGGGCATGTTAAGGCACAATATGCACCTTATGAGATACCCTGGAGTGTCTACTTTTACAAATGGTAGGCCTTTGTGGGGTTTTTTTGAACAGTCAAACTGTTATAATACCCCAAATGGAAGCATAGGCTCATTAAATCCGTCTCTCAAAATTCTACTGTGAATACTGAAAAGGACAGGTCTCCCTTATGGCACTGTAGCTTCACGAAATAGTGCCAAAGACATACAATGGGGGTACCGTTGTACTCAGCAGAAGTAACTGAACACATAATAAAACTTTGTACAGGAATAGCACACACCAACTTTACAAAATACACATGAGAAGTTCTTTGTTATAAGTTTGTGTGTGAAAACCCCCAAAAAACACAATTTTACTCCAATATTTAGCAGAGGTTGGCGGTAAAATGGCTACGTAGAAAGTGTCAAAACAACCTTAGGTAAATAGCCTGTGATGTCTACTTTATATAAATATATACTTTTGTGTGGCAATTTTGTTTTCTTTTATGGCTATAAAGCTTACAAGACAAACATACCAAATTCTAAAATCGCTCCATATTAAAAGTTTATTTTACTCCTTGTGCTTTGTGACCTGTAACTACAAAAAAAACTGAAAATCCCAGACACATTATATATTCTGTAAATCAGAACAACTAAATTAATTTATTTTTAATTACTTTCCTTAACCTGCACTAATTAGGCACACATTATTATTGCAAAAACTGTAAAAAAAATCTAAATTTTTCATTTTTTTGCATATTTCTGTATTTTTTTTATAATAAATAAGCATGTATATATATATATATATATATATATGTTACATCAAATGAAAGCCCTTTCTGTCCTTTAAAAAACGGTATATAATATGCGTCGGTGCAATAAATTAGTCAAATGCAAATTGCAGTTGAACGCAAACAGCAAAAAATGCAAAAAATGCCGTTGTCATAAAGTGAAAGACAAGCTTCCGAAGCTCTGTCCTTAAGGGGTTAACTCTGAAATGCACTTAAAGAAATGGCATGTTCTACAGCAGAAAATTGAAAAATCCCCCCCCCCCCCCCCCCCCCAAAAAAAAAGAAAATAACTTCTGGGGGTGAGGGGGTGAGTTTAATGTATAGGGAAGGAAACAGTCAGGCCAGTAATTTTGCTAAAGGATATAGTAATAAACAAATATAGAGAGCGTTCTACCACATGGCTAGAGAAGGTGTGACCACGGTATAACCCCAAGAGAAAAAAAAAATTATTGGCTCACATTTTGGTGCCATTTCATTACCCGTCCTGAATCCTTATAAAAGAAATAAAGCATAAGATATGTGGGTGGAGACATGAAAGTTACGTGTCTTTTGGCACCCAGCAACACCCCTGTGTTAGGGAATCAATGCAGTCTGAAATTTAGGGTATGGTCCTGAATCATAGCTGGTAAATACCATTCTTTAACCTAATGTGGTGAAAGGTTAGCAAATCATGTGCTCCAATATGTTGAGCAAAGTCAGTTTATTCTCAGGTTTCATAAGCTTCTGTCATTGGTACTCCATGTTCAAAAGAACGAGGTGTGAATCGTCATCTTGCCATCTAGGCGGCCATTCATCAGAGCTGTGGCTTGAGGGAATGACAAAGTATGGAGCCCCAAGTGGGGTCCTGAAAAGCCCTCATTTTGGCACTATTTCATTGTTACCCATTGTATTCCTGAGAGTGAAATAACAACTCCAATTACATAATGTGTAACTGCACCACATTTGGAGTAATAATAATAAAAAAAAGTAATAATTAATTCAGCACAACGAATGGTATGGTCATGGCTACACTACAAGTATAGGTCAGAAGTAGTAAGACAAGAAGGACATATTACCAGACCTTAGAATGGTTAGGTTTAATGTACAAAAATAATATTTGAAATGATGTAAAGGGGTTTAGGTCAGTTTCAGAAATCGTCTGACGACAATTCATCAATGTCCCCAAATCCTTGTATCTGTCATAAAATTAGGGTACAGGTTAATACCCTTCGCCTTTAGAAATCGTGAGGAGGGAACCATTGCTATAGCAGGCTACATGCCACTTTATGCTCCCTCTTTTTTTTTTAAAAGGGTTGTTCTAGTCCCCTAACTACTACAGAGTGTTGTAGCAGTTATGGTGCCAGGAGACCCCTGGTTCTTTCTCCTGGGAAACAAACTATTTTTGAAATTCTTTATTTTTGTGTGCATGTAGAATAGCATTACACAACGGGTCACCTGCCACAACAGCTGGTGTCCGTTCAGACTGAGTCAGAAAACAACATTTTGTCATGAGTCAACATTTTGTCATGGGTCAATTGTGAGGGTGTCGCGTCAGCTATAGGATGAGGGTCCTTCACTTCAATTACCTAGGCTGGGTCATGTTTGTACCTCTGTTTGTCTGTTGATCTGTATGCCTGTCTGTCTGTGTCCGTGTAGGTCTGTCTTCCCTCCTTCCTGCCATCTGTTTGTCTTTGTACTAGTTTAAAAGTTTGCATAAAAAAGCATGCTCTGCTCATGGGCGTAGGAACCCAAAGAAATCTGGGGGGGATAGCATTTTTACTCGCCGGGTATATTCTTATTCCGTAAACTAGGAGTTGTTTATCCCATTGTACAGCGCTACGGAATTTGCAGTCGCTATATAAATGATTAAATAATAACATTAAAGGGTCACTACAAGGAAGGGGTTCTACTTACCCGTATACAGCGCCGGGATCCTCCTGATTAGAACCACCCCTACCCTTCCCATGAATATTAGAACCACCCATACCCCTTCCATGCACAAAAGAACCCCACCTACCCCTTCCACGCATATTAACCCCCTACCCCTTCCATGCATATTAGTACCCCCCTAACCACTTCCATGCATATTAGTACCCCCTAACCCCTTCCATGCATATTATAACCCACCCTACCTCTTCCATTCATATTAGTACTCCCCTAACCCCTTCCAATAATTTTTCTACCTCCCCCCTCCTCCCATCCATATTAGTAGCCCCCCCTAAACCCTTCCAATTATTTTTCTACCTACCCCTCTCCCCCTATCCTTATTAGTAGCCCCCCTAACCATTTCCAATTATTTTTCTGCCATGTTAACTAACGCCAGTGCTGGAGTGCCGCCGTGTTTACATTAAAAGGTCTGCAGGGACAGGCTATAGACACCAGAACCACTACATTAAGCTGCAGTGCTTCTGGGGACTATAGTGTTTCTTTAATGTGAGGTAAATTAGAGATTAGAGCCACGAATAATATGCTAGATTGCCTACTTACAACCAGATGAGGATGATGATGGGCTCTAGCTGCAGTCTGGCTCCACTGGTCTGGTGTAGAACAGGCTCTCTGGAGGCTGTTTGTAACTGTGGTCCCAAAAATCAATGTTCTGTGAGAACGGGAATCAGCTCCATTTTTTGGGGGCCCTTTACACAGCTCAAGGTCTGGGTCCCAGGGTCCACCTTCACGTTCCACCAATGAGTTTGTTCACAAGGGGTGGAGTGTGTAGGGGATGTCCTGATATGTGTGTAAGGAATGCATTGTGTGAATCTGTGTTTGTATGTGTAAGGGCTGCAAGGTGTGATTCTGTGTATGTACGGGATGCAGTGTGTGCGTCTGTAAGGGGTGCATTGAGTGTGTGTACGGGGTGCATTGAGTGTGTGTAAGGAATGCATTGTGTGTTTCTGTGTGTGTAAGGATTGCATGATTGTGTGATTGTGTGTGTGTGTGATGGATGTCACTCTCTCCCTCGTCACTCTCTTTCTCCCCCTCCCTTGTCACTCTCTTTCTCCCCCTCCCTTGTCACTCTCTCTCCCCCTCCCTTGTCACTCTCTCTCCCCCTCCCTTGTCACTCTCTCTCCCCCTCTCTACCTCCGTCCCCCCCTTGTCACTCACTTTCTCCCCCTTCCCTGTTTCCCCCCCTCCCTCCCTGTTTCCCCCCTCCCTGTTTCTCCCCCCTCCCTCCCTGTTTTTTTCTCCCCCCCTCCCTCCCTGTTTCTTTCTCCCCCCTCCCTCCCTGTTTCTTTCTCCCACCCCTCCCTCCCTGTTTCTTTCCCCCCCCTCCCTGTTTCTTCCCCCCCCTCCCTCCCTGTTTCTTTCTCCCCCCTCCCTCCCTGTTTCTTTCTCCCCCCTCCCTCCCTGTTTCTTTCTCCCCCCTCCCTCCCTGTTTCTTTCTCCCCCCTCCCTCCCTGTTTCTTTCTCCCCCTCCCTGTTTCTTTCTCCCCCTCCCTGTTTCTTTCTCCCCATCCCTGTTTCTTTCTCCCCATCCCTGTTTCTTTCTCCCCCTCCCTGTTTCTTTCCCCCCCTCCCTCCGTTTCTTTCTCCCCCCTACTCCCTCCCTGTTTCTTTCTCCCCCCTCCCTCCCTGTTTCTTTTCCCCCCCTCTCCCTCCCTGTTTCTTTTTCCCCCCTCTCCCTCCCTGTTTCTTTCTCCCCCCTCCCTGTTTCTTCCCCCCCTCCCTCCCTCCCTCCCTGTTTCTTTATCCCCCCTCCCTCCCTGTTTCTTTATCCCCCCTCCCTCTTTCTTTATCCCCCCTCCCTCCCTGTTTCTTTCTTCCCCCCCTCCCTCCCTGTTTCTTTCTCCCTCCCTCCCTGTTTCTTTATCCCCCCCTCCCTCCCTGTTTCTTTATCCCCCCTCCCTCTTTCTTTATCCCCCCTCCCTCCCTGTTTCTTTCTCCCCCCCTCCCTCCCTGTTTCTTTACCCCCCCCTCCCTGTTTCTTTATCCCCCCCCTCCCTGTTTCTTTATCTCCCCCTCCCTGTTTCTCCCCCTCCCTCCCTGTTTCTCTATTTCCCCCCCTCCCTCCCTGTTTCTTTATCCCCCCCCTCCTTGTTTCTTTCTTCCCCCCTCCCCTACCTGTGTTGTAGCGTGGCCGAGCTGTGTACTGTCCGCGGGTACAGGGAGCTTTTGTTTCCTGTATCCGGCGGACTAACAGGAAGTGCACACTCAGTGTTCACTTCCTGTTAGTCCGGCCGGGTACAGGAGACAGATTCTCCCTGTACCGGCGGACTATACAGGGCTCGGCCACGCTACATTGAGGGAGTGACAGGAGGGAGGCTGAGCGCTTCCCTCCTGTCAGCCCCTCTCCTCTGGCTGCGCCCGGGCGGTGCGCCCTCATGGACGCACCAGCCCGGGCAGAGCTGCAGCCGCCTGAGGCTCTCTGCAGAGCGCTCGGGCGGCTGCAGCAAAAGGGGGGCCGGCGGAGCTGGGGGGGATTTCCCCATTACCTGTCCCCCCCGCATGATTTGCTGGGGGGGATGCGTCCCCCCCATCCCCCCCGGTTCCTACTCCCATGGCTCTGCTTTTAATACACTGTATGCACTTTCCTCTTATGCACTTGCAGGGAGTGAAGAAGGGGAGAGCAAGGCTTCCCCTTGCAGAAGAAAGTGAGTGCTAATGACAGATGTCATTTTTGTGCAGGTGTAACTGTACTTACCTACCAGGCCTGCTCTCCCTGTAATTTAGAGTCGACTGGTGAGAGAAAGACTTTGTATTAAAGGGACACTATAGTCACCAGAACTTCTACAGTTAATGTAGTGGTTCTGGTGTCTATAGCCTATCCCTGTATGCTGAGCACTGTAAATGCTACCTTTTCAGAGAAAATGCAGTGTTTACATTGCTGCCTAGGAACATCTAGGAACATCTCTAGTTACAGTCACTCAGACGGCCACTAGAGCTGCTTCCTAGTCCAGTGCTGCACAGTGTGCAGCACCTATGTTGAGCATCTCCATGCTCTGCATGGAGGCACTGAACGCTTCCCATAAAGATGCATTGATGCAGTGCATCTCTATGAGGAGATGCTGATTGGTGCGGTGAAGCACAGCGTTTTGCCACACATGTGCAATAGCCTCTCAATGCTTTTCTATGGGAATTAAATTGGCGTTGACTGAAATCATCCAGTTGTAAATCAAACTGAAGAGCACACTCTTGCTACTTCAAAATAAGCAAGATAACATTTTATTAATCTTTATTAATCTTTTTGTTACCGCTGTGCAATAACAAACATTCACAATTTCAGTAGAATTACGAAACTTTCCTTAAAGGACCCCTATAGTGACAGGAAAACATACTCGTTTTCCTGGCACTTTAGTGCCCTGAGGGCCGCCCCCCACCCTCAAGGACCCCCTCCTGCCGGGCTCTGGGGGGAGGAAGGGGTTAAACTTACCTCTTTCTCCAGCGCCGGGCGGGGAACTCTCCTCCCTCTTCTTCAGTCACAGGCTGAATGCGCATGCGCGGCAAGAGCCGCGCGCGCATTCAGCCAGTCCATAGGAAAGCATTCACAATGCTTTC
Organism: Pelobates fuscus; assembly: GCF_036172605.1. Taxonomy (NCBI): domain Eukaryota; kingdom Metazoa; phylum Chordata; class Amphibia; order Anura; family Pelobatidae; genus Pelobates; species Pelobates fuscus. Next base: position 144,814,165 of record NC_086323.1, on the reverse strand, counting down.
CTATGGACACTGGCGTCTTCTCACTGTGAAAATCACAGTGAGAAGCGTGGAAGCGCCTCTAGCACCTGTCAATGAGACAGCCACTAGAGGCTGTATTAACCCTATTATAAACATAGCAGTTTCTCTGAAACTGCTATGTTTATAAAAAAAAAGGGTTAAACCTAGCTGGACCTGGCACCCAGACCACTTCATTAAGCTGAATTCCCGTTAGTGGTCCTTTAATAAATGTCATGGTAGTTGGACTGAAACATTGATTATATGCAAATGCACGTCTGCTTACAACAAATACGCTCTTTTGTTTATTTTGAAGCCCTATGAGTGCTTTCTTTCCCGTTTGAGTGATAGTTTTCAGGGTTTTTTTTCCTGCTTTCATATCTGCACACTATGCTGGCATGATGCATTATGGGGCTGGTATAGAATTTTTTTCCTGGGCTACTTTTCATTCCCAGTCCGGCCCTGACTTCAAATCATTGTAGTGGTCAAGGTGGTTGGAGTAAACCTAACATTTTTTATTTTCCTCGCAAAATTTTCTTTATGCATGTTATCCCTCTAGACTGTAAGCTTATGGGCCTTCTTGCATAGTACTTTGCTTTTCTCCCTTTGTATCTGTGTGTCTAATCATGTATCCCTCTGTTTGTTCAACCGCCCATGTTCTTTTTACATAAATTGCAAAGCACTCTGGATAAAAGTGCTAATTAGGAACTGTTGAATCAATAAATACATTTGGAGTATTCAGTATTCAGATCGATTTAGTTTCTTATCCTTCAGATAGACCATTCATGTGATAGTAGTAGGTTTTGTGAACCATAAGCTACAACTGAAGTTTGGCGGAAATTTGCTAGGGGACATTAAAAACAAATTTAAAACACTTTGGTAAAAATAATGGAAACATTTCCAGGGCAGAAATATTCCCAGTTTTACAATTTGAAATACATAGAAATTCAGAGAGATGTATTATCCCTTATCCCATTGTACAGCGCTACGGAATGTGTTGGTGCTATATAAATAATAAAATATTAATAATAATAATAATAATACAAAAAACATTCAACATTCCATTCTGAAAACACTTTCTAAATGAATAAATGCAAATATAACTATGAAAGCAATAGGTAGTTCTGCGGTTGTATATTTATGCAGTTTCTGTGGTTGAATATTTGCGCAGTTAAGATTGACATATTACTCAAGATGTAATGTATACATTACGCAAGCTAAAGTAAAGCATTCATAGTAGACCTGATAAGATAAGATAGTGTTATTTAGGTACATTTGTAGAAAAGTACCTTTCAGACAGTTACATCTGTCTGTGTTGTTTCTTTGTCACCAGTGCTGATATCACGGACCCCTTGTGTCTCCACCCAAATACCTCTGCAGTGTGAAAGAGTGATATCACCCAAAAAATAGGAAGAAAGAGATATCGGACTCTTCATCGCCTTTAACACAAATTATTAAACACGAGTTAAAGAATCAGTTCAAACTTACAATGACTTTATATTTAAATCGTAATTTTTTTTTTATTATGTGTTCTTGATAGTAAAATATATATATCATTGGATCACAAAGCCAATTTGTTTTATTTTTGTGGTTTTTATTTTTGTAGTTCAATGTTTTCTTGATGTTTTTTTCACAAAAGAATACAATAAACGGGATGAGAAACCATTCAAAATTGCAATAAAGAAGAAAAGTGTAGAGGGTCAATCCTCAGAATGGGAAAAGCAATTTACAAAAATCACCAACAAGTAAATAAAGAAGGCTAAGGTGTGATAATCACTGGACTCCTGATCCATTTCAATGAATAACTTTTGTGTTTCTTTTTTAGGGTGGGTAAGTGGGGGAGATTTATATAATATATGAAGCTGTTAGGCTGTAAAAGCACCCAAGGTCCATCCTAGTATACAATGAAAATCTTTTTTTTTTCCATGATGCTGTGTATGAGGGGTCATATAAAACATCTATGTAAAATTGATTTTACATAGGATGATGTAAATTAAACTGCTAAAAAAATAAATAAATAAAAAAAATAAAAAAAATAATGAGAGTTAAAGAGCATGACAAGTTTAATGCTGTTGGCATCTAAGGGACACTCTAAGCACCAATACAACTTTAGCATGGTGAAGAAATTGTGATGTTTAGATCATGCCCCTGCAGCCCCACTGATCAATTATCTGTCATTTATGGGTTAAATCACTTTTGTTTCTATGTACTGTATGTAGCCCGAACCACATCTCCCCTGGCTGTGACTCACAAAGCATGAAAAAAAATAAATGTTTATTTTACAATCAGATTTTACAGCATAGTGTATATACTTAAAAAAAAATTTATTCTTGAAACGGGCCCTGAGCGATGCTTTAGATACCTTGAGAAGTTTTGCCTGTCAAATAACAGCTGATTTGCCCATCTATTACTTCATTGTTGTGAGTCCTGCGCGACTCTAACTTGTCTTATGCTTACTCCCGAGGTGACATCTCTCTATGTGTTTACCACAAATAAAGATATATATATATATATATATATATATATATATATATATATTTATATATATATATAAATATTTATCCTTTGCTCTGTTAATTGAACCTTAAACAACTTTAAACATGAGGATCCTGCAGGCAATAAACAGAGCAGGAGATAAGGCATTCTAATTGAAATACAATGTGCAACAAGGTAAGTGAAAAGAATTAGACTCTTATTCAGGAAATGTAAATGGAGGATGTGTAAGGCACAGTCTGAGAGGTGTGACTAGGGTTGCATTAACAGTTATTTAACTCTTAAATTACATAAAAATGAGTAGTGAGATTGCAGGGGCACAAATTATATAACACAATTCCAATTTATTAACTTATTTTGATGCTTATAGCTAGGGATGTGCATGGGGAAAAAATGGTTCGGCACTTCCGAAATTCGTGACTTGGGCAATTCCCTAAGCCTAACCCCAACCCTACCCCTAACTCTAACACTACCCATAACCAAACCCCTACCCCCAATCCTACCCCTACCCTAACCGTACCCCTGACCCCAACCCTAACACAACCCCTAACCTAACCCCTACCCCTGCCCCTACACCCCTACCCCTAACTACCCCTAACCCCTAAGCCTAACCCGAACCCTACCCCTAACTCTAACACTACCCATAACCAAACCCCTACCCCCAATCCTACCCTAACCCTACCCCTGACCCCAACACTAACACTATCCCTAACCCCTAACCTAACCCCTACCCCTACCCCTACACCTACTAGGGTTAGGGGTAGGGTTAAAGGTTAGGGGTAGGGTTAGAGGTAGGGGTAGGGTTAGGGGTAGGGTTAGATCCCTGTCATCATTCCCTTAATTTTCCCTCCCACTCCTGTTTTACCACTTTTCAGAAATCAGAATCACTTCGGCACTTCCGAAATTCGGCACTTCGGCAATTTGGTTCGGTACTTCTGAAATTCGGAAACCTGCCTATGCCACTTTTGAGTATTTCATGAAAGTTTTGGGATTTCATTGAAATTCAGATCCACACAAATGACAAGATAAGAAAAAATAGAGACTAGGTTGTTTTCACGGTTCTCACCATGACATCCAGACGGCCAGACGTGGTTGCCCTAGAAGTGCCCAACAGGGGATTTGAACTGTTGTCCTCGTGTGTCCTGTTCCTGCTGTCTTGCCACTTCATAACTTGTTTATTCTAGCATTGTCTGCAGCACTAGGGAGCTGGACTTCACCAGTGACTCCTACCTGCCTATCAAAGTTCACCTGAGGCAGATTAATCATTACTCCACGTATAAAACACTGCCTCTCCCTGAGGGCAGTGTCAGTTCTTGTATCTGGTTTTCTGTTTCCTAAGACTGACTTGGCTTGTGACCCCTTCTTCTTGGATTATCCATTATCCATTATTGTCTGTTCGCTGTCTACCCTTACTTTTGGAACCATGTCTGACTACTCTTCTGGATTTGGCCTTGTCTGTACCGTGTATTGTAAATACCTTTCACGCAGAGCCCCCGTGCACAGATTCACAGTCCTGGTGGTTTCTAACCTTATCACCTTGGGCTGTGTATATCTGCAAGGGTGAGCACAAATCTCTGCCTACTGGACTCCCAACTAAGGTAAACCGTGACAGTTGTACCATGGGCAAAAGTATGGACAATAGTGCTAGGGCACTACGAGTATTGTCACTCATGTTTTTGTCAAACTGTTTTCAAGTGGTTTGATTAAAATCAGATCCCAGGACACCCTAAGCCCCACACAGCTCTGCCTCAAGCTTTATAAGGAAGAATGTAACTTTCTTATGGTCCTCCAAAATATGGCATGATCAAGCATTCTGGGCTCAAGTCTTATAATGAGAGCTACTGAGTGATGGGTTATAGCAGATTCCAGACACTCTACAACCCTTTTAGTCCTTATAAACAAATATTTGTAAGGATAAAGAGGAAATAAAAAGAACACAGAGAAGCAAAGGGGATCATTTCTCAATGCCAGTTGATAGTCTAGTTTTAAAAACTCTTTGGAAAAAAAACAAAGAGGTACAGCACCCTTTGTAACACATTGTAGTAGTTATGGTGCTCAGTGTCTCTTGAACATTAAAAAAAAAAAAAAAAAAACCTCACTCTATTATGAGGTTAGGCAAATATTGGATTCTGAGACATGTTGTAAAGTTATCATGTTAGATATTTACACATCAGCTGCACCAATACATCATTATAGTTTCTCATGCATTATAAACAAAATTATTATACTTTCTAGAGCCACCTCGCTGCTAGATTAAAACTCACCATGCTCATAGTCACTGCCATTTCATCGAAACACTGGGTACTCATGTACTAAATAATTGTGGAACATCTACAAGGAAGTTGCATATATATGCCAAAATATCTAGAATAGAAAAATTTAACTTGCATTATTTCCCCAGCATTTAACAGTTTAAGAGATAAATTATGTTGGTATCAGAGATGAAAACATTGTCTGCTTTGGGTCATTGTTAATAGCCAACTCTCTTTGGGAAGACACTGCATATGAATGGATACAATAGAAATTACACCTAAAGCAGGTTTAGGTAACCTTCGGCACTACAGATGTTGTGGACCACGTCATCTCCCCTGGTGCTTCGCCAGCATTAAGGCTGTAAGAGCATTATGGGACATGTAGTGCATAACATCTGGAGTGCCGAAGGCTTACCTTCCCATGACAGAGTATCTTATCCTTCAAAGGGAAACAAACCTACTTTACTGCATACCTTTCTAGAGCCGCAAGTACTTAAGCAAACTACTAAACTTAGAGAATATATAAATAATAGGATTGCACTCAAAATACAAAAAGAATGAGTTTTCACTTTTTAACTTCCGATTTCATTAAATATCTTCTGCAAAAACTCACTACCGCAAACATCTGCATCCATCCCATTTCTCCAAAGGGTCCTCTCAGCTTTGACTAAGTGAATTACCAGATGTCTCTCAGTGACGTGTGTGTGTGTGTGTGTATAGTTCTTAGAAATGAGGAAGGGGGGGAGGGATTGGCCAAAAAAACGTGCTCCTCCGGCACCCATCAATTTCTTCTTACTAGGCCGACAACAAGGTTATTAGTGGGAGACGTTGTGGTTTTCATGACGGATAAATGTAAGTGCCAAAACAAAACCTACTTTGCTTTTAGGAAGACATAAATAGGAACTTGTTCTAAGTCAACACAGTGAATGTTGTCTATTTGTTTTCAGGGAAAGCTTTTGATATGCTGCCAAACGGAAGGTTAGTTTATAAAATAAGAGAAATGGGAGAACATTTGGACTTGAATAGGAGAATGGTTTTAAATCAGGGAGCAACAAAAGGGAAATGTAACGCTACAGTACTTCAGAATATGTTGGTACTTTTAAAACAATATGACAATACCAAAAAAATGCAAACATTTTGGTTTTCAAGATTGAGAAAATTAAACATCGACAATTTGTATCCTTTTTTATGTTACTGTTTAAGTAATAAACTTGCAACTTTTCTTTGAAAATTAGTACAAGCCCTGTGAGTGCTGTTTTGCAGCTGTATATCAGGAGACATACATACAAGTTATAAAAATAGCATACACACACACACACTTATGGAAATGAACAAAGCTTTCTGGATACATGTGCAAGAGCCCAATATATATGATATATTAGTTATTTTACATGGTCTGCCTGTTATTTCAGCAACTGCAACCCTGTCGAACAGAGTTATAACTCCTACTAATAACAGGCACGTAGTCCGGAATTAAAAGGAACCCTAACACTAACCAAAATCGTAGTCCTAACACCCCCCCTAAAATATAGCCCTAATATTTAACGATAACATTAACCTAACAGTAACACTAACCCTAACACGTATTATACCATTAACCTTAACACTAACCTAACGCTCACACCAACACTATCAAGGTGAATTTGAAATTCTGTGTTGTGGTTTATCATATTGATTCCAGAAAATCTAACTGGCATCATTTCCCCATGATACACTGCACATCATTATGTACACATATTCTCTCTCGATCCCTCTCTCATTATACAACCAAAGATATAATAATAATAGAATACAACAATAACGGCACAGAGTGAAAAAAAACTATGCAAAAATGGTACCATAAGACATACTTCTATTTTCAGCAAACTAAAATACTTTATTGATTGGGGAAAACACACTAAAAAGACGATACAGCTTCCATCTTTGTCATTAAAGAGCTAACGGATGATCCTATTATTTTTTTGGCTTAAGATGAAAGTGTGACAGCACAGTTAAAGAGCAGAACTTGCAAAGGAAATCAGAATAATTCATGGAGAAAGTTTTCTATTGGGATGCAGCCAGGAGAATGTTAAACTCATCATCGAAACAGACACAAATGAGAAGTTCTAAACTAACGAGTGAAAAGGAAATGTCTCAACTGTTTAATATCTTCAATGGGGAATGAAGTATGCAACGCGTAATACTCTTGATCATTTTGAATGTAATACATTTCCTTTAAGAGTAAGTTGCCTAAATTACCATTCAGACTAAATATTTCAATTTCGAGACTTATTTACTAATCTGGGAATTGTGGGGAGTTTTAAATTTAAGTTAAAATAACTAGAACTGGAAAAGTTAACCAGTTTTACCATTTTTCCAGCAAAGGCATTTTGGTAAGAAATATCATGATAAAATTTTGTTTAGTAAATTACCATATCATTACTATTTTTTTTTTTTTATTCTTTATTTATGTTTTTTGTTTGCAAGCTCAGCTGTTTTAGCTTAAATACTACAATTCCCTTTTCCAGTGAGCAAAATTGACTTCTCACTTAGGGAAAGGGAGGCAATCACCATTGGGCCTATTACCCTTTTTGCCCACTAAATGGATCACCAAGAATAAGAAGGCAGGTCCTTACTGAACTTTCACCCCTTTTGCCCTGTAAGTGACGCTGTTTTTTTATAAAATAGAAATAATATTCTCTTCGTCCACTCAGTCAAGGCAGAAATAAAAATCTGAAGTTGGCAATCTTTAAAAGATCTAAAAAATCTCCTCTAAAAGATCTTACGGTCTATTATATGCCATCGGCATATCCCTTATGTGATGGGTCTGAACTAGAATATTGTACACATACAAAGTCGGGTTGGTTTCTTATAAGTCAGCTCTACTGTAACTGCAGGAGGACAGTGGTCTGCCGTTTCTTTAAGGTTTAAGCAGCTAATATACAAAAGCAATAGAGGCCAGCAATGCTCACCTTATATGGCAGTTTAAATCACAGCGCAATATGCTCTGGGTGCCAACTGCCTGTGTTATGTTTCTGTTATTCGATCAGCATCAGCAGAGAGTTTTGGAGTATAAGGATTGTACCACGGCTGTTATGTCGCAATCATTATACTTTAACATTCGTAGAACACATTTGATTTTTGGTTTTAATTTCAAAAAATGTCAGCAGCGGAAATATTAAACACAAAGCAAAACAAAACAAAAAAAAACAATTAAGATTTATGGACTAGGCTCCCTGCAGCGTTGGTAGATATGTAAATGGTTTTATTCACAAAAGACTTATTATTTTCTTTTGCTTTTCTACTAACACTAGCAGTTTCTGTTTCTACAAATAGCTGTGCTCCCTCCTGATCATCATGGGACCTGCAAAAATATGCTGGGTGAATAATATCCAAAGTTGCGGGAACTGCAGGTTGGACTGCAAATATAAATTCTAGAATTTCTAGAATGTTAGAAAGTTCTCAAATGTAAAGTGCAGGAACTGTAAGTTCAAAAGGTAAAGCTCCAGGAGCTGCGGGTAGTGCTTTGAGCCAGCCAATTAAGTAACAGAAGATAGCGCGGTGCTTTGAATCAAGCTGGTTATAGTGTAGGAGCTATAGCCAGTGCTTTGAGCGTGAACGGTAAAGAGACAGAAGCTGCAGAACACCTTCTAACAGCTGCCTAATAGGTTTATTCATGTTTTTTTTATGAATAAACCTCAACAGATTTGTGCAGCACAGGCTTTTTGTACAATATTGTGAGAGATTCTGGGAACATGCGATACAAGTACTTGTACGAGCAAGGGAAAGCATAGCTTTCTCCTATGAAATAATTGGGAGGGGTTAATATAGCTGCCAAAGTTATTGCACATAGCTGCAGCAGTCAGCATTTAGAGAGAAAGGGACATGGGGATCTTTTTTTTTTTACCATAACCTATACAAGGACAATAAGTAGTTATGATGCTTCAATCATTTCTTTAACTCTTGGATGTCAAAGGGATTTATTCACTAAAATGCATTGTAATGAAGTGACAAAGCAATTGTAAAGTTTAGGCAAAATGGCTGTAGTGATTATGGTGCCTTGGCTCCCTCCCAAGGTAAATAGTCAAAGTTTTTTTTAAGAATGATTTGACTTTTTACCTGGCGTCAGCCTGGGTGCCTTCCTTACAGCTCATTGAGAACCCGGAGCTCCTGTAAGTTCTCCTGAGCTATGACCTGCACTGTTGGTTAAAGGGACACTGTAGTCACCTGAACAACTTTATCTTAATGAAGCAGTTTTGGTGTATAGAACATGCCCCTGCAGCCTCAGTGCTCAATCCTCTGCCATTTAGGAGTTAAATCCCTTTGTTTATGATCAAAGAGAGCCCTATTTAGGCTTTCTTTATTGCAAGTTCTGTTTAATTAAGATTTTCTTATCCCCTGCTATATTGATAGCTTGCTAGACCCTGCAAGAGCCTCCTGTATGTGATTAAAGTTCAATTTAGAGATTGAGATACAATTATTTAAGGTAAATTACATCTGTTTGAAAGTGAAACCAGTTTTTTTTTTCATGCAGGCTCTGTCAATCATAGCCAGGGGAGGTGTGGCTAGGGCTGCATAAACAGAAACAAAGTGATTTAACTCCTAAATGACAGTGAATTGAGCAGTGAAATTGCTGGGGAATGATCTATACACTAAAACTGCTTTATTTAGCTAAAGTTATTTAGGTGACTATAGTGTTCATTTTATCTCAGTGAATAGGGCTTCCAGCTCTCACTAAACTGTAGTTGAAGTGGGGAGCGTTACCCGTCAGACCCCATTTAAGAAGTCAAAGTGTTTTAAAATGGTTTGACTCTTTACAAAGGGGTGGTGCTAGGACACATTATTAAACGTGGGATATTTAAATATCTGGACATTTAGCTTCAAATATTTTTTTTGTGCAAGCCTTCTGAGATCTAGATTCTTGCTTTTTATTGTTAATAAAATATCCTGCTTTTCCCCTTCTTTCCTCTGCATTTGATTACATGAAATCAAAAGAGGTGAGGGTCATGAATACAGCTCTACAGAAGATATGATGATTAATCTAATGATAATCTTTCAATCATTACGGAAATCAATGAGAAGGATTGTCCTCATATGTCAAAGGTTTATGTTTCTAAACCACAAGCTGAAAGACATCATACAATACAGAGACATGCCGCTATTAATCAGTGTGCGGAAAGAAAACAAATATTGGAAGATAGAAGGGAAAAGATTATGAAGAACCCCAAAATATAGGGTTTGTCAAGTGAACGAGCATTAATGCAGAATTGACAAGGAAATTGCACATTATAATCGATTGGAACTGAATTATTAAAAAAAAGTTCATTCTATTTTTTTATTTTATTCTATTTTTTTGATTTTTTTATTATTTGGGCCTAAATTTTGCAACTAACTTGTCAATTCTGTACACTTCCAGTTAAAGGGTTAGGCAAACCACCATAACCACTTTTGCTTTTTGAAGTGATCATGGTGCTAGGAGTCTGTATGTGCATCATTTCAGCGGAAGTGACTGATGTCAGACGGGGGCATGGAAGATCCTGCCTGGCACTTCAAGGTAAGTTTTATATTTAATAATGTGCAATTTAACAGATATAAGGGGGGGACCTAGTAACCCGACAGTGCCCATATGGCATAACCACTCTAACAAACAAACATGTCAAAAAGGGTTATATAACATTTGCAAACATTATGTACTAACTAGTGATTTTTAAGGAAATGATAACCTAGAAGCAGTATTTTGCCATTGTAAACATCACAACTCAATATTTAGCGAATAAACCCGCCAGAGCTGTAGAGAGGTAAGTTGTGCTTTATGATGCAATACATTACTCAACCCTATGGCATTCAAAAGGTTAACGTTCAGCTGGTTGCTAAAATGAAACCCGTTCCATTAAGCCCTAGTTAAATTACTATTTGAAACATTTAATGTAAAATGCTTCCATATGTTCCTTTCATGTTGGGAACTAGTGCTCTGGTCTATTAACAGAGAGGCTACTATAAATCAGAATGGCCAATTACGGAAGGAGGTCCTCTCCGCAAACTATTTTTGAATTCTATGCAGCTAAGATTCCTCATTGGGGGGGATAATTTAGGGGACATTCCAGGATCGCTTTTGTCCAGCATGCAAAATGCAACCTATGTTGGAATAAGTATTCCCATTTGGTTTGGTTTTTAATACATGTGTAAAATTAGGATAATTTGTAGGATAATTATCAGTTATTTATTTTTTTACATTTACAGTTGCCTCTCACAACACACATGTTTCTTCCAGAAAGGTTATAGGGATTTGCTACAGAAATTAATGAGAACCACTTGAGAATTACAGTGCTCATTGACTTTAATAGACAGTTGTACGGGCATAATTTACAGGTGGTCCCATTCATTTCTGGGGAAAGGCAGTACACCACTACATACAGGAGGGTGAGGTCAGTACTGACAAGTGCATAGCTTCATCTCCTGGTTTGAATTTGTAACCAGGGTTTAGTGGAGATATCTCTGCCACTTCTTGATGTGAAAGGATGTCACTGCAATGGCCTATAATGTAAGTAGTCAAACCATATTAGAATGGTTTGACTTTTTACATGGGGTCTGCTGGGCCTTGCCTCTTCTCAGTAGCCAGAGAAGCTTTCATTAGCTCTCCTGAACTAAGCCCTGTAGTGCAGGGATTGCGCTCAGCTAATGAGCTAAACCATGCACTGCAGGACTTACTCACTAAGAAAGATTCCTTCTAAGGGTAGACTGCAATGGGGCCAATGAGTGATGCCCAGCGGTAAGTAATCAAATTGTTCTAAAAAAAACAAAACAGTTTGACAACTTATATGGGCAGGGGGTGGTGCCAGGAAATTCCTGGCACCATTACTGCATTTGTTATGGTGATTTGAGTTTTCCTTTAGATGACACCCCTTACCTCATCAAGAAGCGTTGGTTCGCTCATCTGGAATAAATAAAGGCTGAGTGAAAGGCCATGCATTGCTTTACCTCTCCTTACTTTGTCACTCCTTCCTAAACTTTCTTTTTCCTTTTCCTTTTATCATATCTCTATATATCTTCATTATATAGTTTTTCATATCTTTTTCCCTTTCGCTTTTAATTGTTGTTATTTAAAACCTCTCTGTTTGTCCACATTAATCAAAGTACCTATGTCTTTTATTATCTGCCTATGTTTCTAAAACAACATAAATGACATATACAGTATAAAGTATAAAAAATACCTAGGTCTATTGTCAACGTCCTCTGAAAAATTTGGTGTGCAATTTATCACATTTTACTAATCAATGAATAAACAAACTCAACAATCTCTCTTCTGTATTACCAGACAAGGGCAGATGAATGAGTTAAATAATTAGCAAATCTAACCTTGTTTAAGTTGCAGAATCGGCACTATGTTTCAGATGTATGATAAGCCATCTTTAATCCATCAGGAAACATTTTGCCAAGGGGCAAGACTGGTCAATGACCCATTAGCGTAGAAAACATAAAAAGGCCAATTTGCCACACAGATTATTCTCAGGAAGTTCTATACACACTACTTAGTACTGACCAAAATATGTAACATTTTTAGTAAAGAGAACTGCAATAAATAGTTTGGAAGCTGATAGATGGAGCATGCACAGGAGTGATCTAGTAAAGCTAGTCATTTTTTTAAACACCTCCTCATAACCTCTCTACCGTCTGTCATGATGACAAAATATAAAAATGCACATTAAAAAAAAATGCAGTGGAACAGATTTTGCATATAGCAGAGCAGGGGCTTGCTTCACTGCCTACGTGGTCAGTTTATGTCATATTCTGTTAACAGAAATTGCTGGTGGTATTGAGCAGTAGTACATGTCTAGATAGCTCAAACAGTCTCCATGGGGAATTACTGAGTCGTTGGTCTTGAAGCCCAAGATGCCACCGACCCCCCACAGGAATAGTAACCCTGCAAGGTGCATTTACCTTTCAGATTTGGGAACCCAGATATAGAGAATTACACATTGCTACCTGAAGTATCAATGGACATGTCAAAGCACATTTCCTCCTTTTTCCTCTGGTCCTGAGCTTTTAGGTTGGCACGGAGGAACACGTTTAACACTTCCAATTGCGTGTTGATGCTGGCAGTGATATAATTTGATAGATTGAATTGATCATTTGTTTGTGTCATCTTTTACATACAGCTTTTGTTACATGCCTTGGACTTAAAGGGGCACTGTCACCATTTTGGGGCATTGAAGAATTAGCTAAGACCCCCGATGGTGACATCGCCGCTGAGGTTCTGATGGCTGGGGGGCAGGTAAAGATGATATTTACTTATCTTAATCTGTCCCTCATGGGAGCTACCATCTTCCTCCAGTGGGTCCTCTTCAGCTAAGTGGCAGGAATCGACATCACTACTGTACTCTTGGGCGAAAGTACAGCCAATTACCTGAAGTAGTCACTAATGAGGGGGTATTTCTAGATGGCGTTAGCTCCACCCAGTGTCTAGAAATGTCAGGCATAGGAAATATACAAAGACAAAGTAGTCCTTAATTTGTCTCAGATTGTCTCTTGAACTAGGCCATTTTTTTCCTTCCTCATTGAATATTCTTAAAATAATGGCAATAACTGTGATGTCAAATGCTTGCAATGTCCTGTGAGTGTTTAAGACATTACTCATGCTTGTATTAAGACATGTAATTGCTAGTAATTTGTCACTGTTAAGCTATTTAGGGCTGTGACATGTCAGCTGGCAGGAGATAAGATAAGCCCTGTTGGAAAAGACAAGCAAATGGTACTTGGAGTAGTAGTTACATTGTGATATAATCTAGAAACCAGAGACAAGCAACAATCTCTGGTGGGGCAGCAGACCTTTATATAGTTTTACTCTACCAGGTAGTATTACCCTGTCCGGAGATAAAAAAAATGGCTTAAAAATACAAATATAATTGTTCTTTTAAAATGTAGTTTCTTGCTAATTATATGTTTCAGACTTTTTTTTCTTTCCTGTTTATTATAATAGCACTGTACTATAGACTGTAAGCTCGTTTGAGCAGGGTCCTCTTCATCTATCGTTCCTGAAAGTTTTCTTTGTAGTTGTCCTATTTATAGTTATATCCCCCCCTCTCATAATATTGTAAAGCGCTACAGAATCTGTTTGGTAATAATAATAATAATAATAATAATAATAATAATAACAATAATATATTGGTTTTAGGCAGTTTAAAATAATAAAAAAAGTAATAAATAAAAAATGTGTGTTATTGTTACCCGTGTATACTGTTTTGTTTTCTGTTGCAGCTGCTTATAACAGGCCTCCCGAATTTATTTGTTTATTTAATCATTGTTTGTTTACTTTGCAAACGTAAAATATAAGTCTGTCTGAGGTTAGTGGGAGTCACAGCCCACAACTTTTATATTGCTTAAGTTCAGTGGCGTAGCGCGGGTTGCCAGCACTCTGGGCAAGGCAAGTATTGCACCCCCTAACTCATGAATCGTAGGCGCTCCCCGAGTCCCCTATCGGGCACCTATATAGTGTCGCTCCTACTTCCCTACCCGCCTCGTCTCCGTGATGTGTGTGACACTGAGAGTTGCAAGATGTCAAATCCACATCACGCCTAAAGTAATGTGCATAGTCTATACATATTACTTTAGGTGTGAGATGGATTTGAAAAACAACTATTAGTTTCACACACATTATGGAGAAGAGGCGTGCAGCGCAGTAGGAGCGACGCTATCTAGGTGCCTGTTACAGGCGTACCGGTATGATATTACAGCTGTAGCGGTATGATCCCATTTAAAAGGTAATTACATAATGCCGACTAATAGCATTATTTCCCGCTTGAGACCAGCAGAATCTTCAAACAGGAAATCGCACTATTAACAGGCAATATGTAATTCACCAATCAGGATTATATGACAGCAGTATAGCTGTAATTAACACGAAAAACACTGTAAAATGTTACATATACATGTTTATTTGCCACCTCATGTTGTGTGGTGGAATCTCGGTAAAAAAATAAATTTAGTAGGCCGAGATTACCACGTGGCATGTGTACGTGCATATGCTGACGTATCGATCAGTTGGTTGCACGAGGCAAGATACGATCAGTAGTGTACGGAGCATGTGCAAGAATACAGGATATAGTATTCCCCCTCCTCCATTGTGCTGGACAAGCCATGCGGTCAAACAGGAAGTTAATTCTTATTGTGTTGATTGGTTAAGAGAATGTGCGGGTGGAGCTTAATATGGGAGGAGTTATATGCCTATATAAGGAGCCTGCACTATTGTCCGGGGCTCAGAACTTGTGGTATTTTGGTGACGCTAGTCCCTCTGAGTCCCGATCGGTGATCCAATAAAGAATCTCTTCCTTCCTGAAGAAACCTGTGTCCATCTCTCTGTACTTGGCTTCCGTCAGTTTCTCCGGTATCATTTGGTGCATTGGCCGGGAAGCTCATCGTTCAACGGTAGCTGAGAGGCAGAGGCGTGAGACGGTCTATCTTTGCCCACGTTCTCTACGGCTGCACCCCTGAACTTCTGCGTGGACCTCCCTTCGTCTCGGCGCCACTGGGCCGTTGTCCAGGAGATCATCGGCCTCTACGTGAGAAGTGCTGGGGTGTCCCCGTCGATGAGTGTGAACTCAGGTTCAGGAACGAGGAGGTAAGACAACTGCTGTTTTAGACGGCAGGACCCACTAGGGGTATACCGATTGTGCGGTAGGCCCAAAGGGGTTTTGAATCTGTGTATCTGCCCCCTCTGTCGGAGGGAAGGAGCGAAGGCGCACCGCTCGATCGAACGCTCTTTAGTCAGACCGTTTGATTTGGTTAGTCAGGCGGGGCGCTCTGGTGTAAAATAGCCCTAGCCGGACACCGGTGTCTTGTCTAGACTAGCGTTCTAGGGTGTATATTTTGTTCGCTAGGTCGGAGGGACCGGGAGACTAAGCGGCGTCTGTGTAAATCCGGTTCGCTAGTTCTCATCCTATCTGGGCTAAGTGGGAAGGCGTGTAAATTTGGAACCCACTAGACTTTTGATAGTACGACTAAGAGGCGTCTGTGTAAATTCGGTCCTCTAGTTCGTTGTATAGTGCGACTAAGAGGCGTCTGTGTAAATTCGGTTCTCTAGCTCGCTATATATGTGGTGATTGGGCAGTGTGGCTAACCAAAACGTATGTAGATTGTTTTTAGGTAGTCCATTCAAGGTACTGGCCAATAGTTTAGTTGGGAATTGTAAATGTGTTAGCGATTGTTTAGTAAAGTGTATATCTTGTTAGATAGCGCGAGCTCAGCCGTCTAGCGAGAGTGTTAATAGTGTGTTGCTGTATTATAATGCACGGTACCATAACCCTGTATATTTACTGACATTGTATAATAAGTACTAATCATTGTCGTCCATTGCATGTTTAACACCATAACCACTAATAATTGTATTGTGACCTTAACTTGTACTTTGACCTATGCTAACCGTACTGTAACCGCTATTTGTAAAAGACGATGTTACTGGGGTGTGTTATAGACGGGTAATTCGTATATAGAGAATTATAGCGTGGGTGACTGTATAGTTACGCCAAAGGGCATAATATTGATTATCTAGTGACTGGTGTAACAGCTGTGTGTGTACGGGAATTCCCTGAGTGTTTATTGTTATTGTGTACGTTTCACTTGGTAACCGTACCACGTGGTGCTGTTGCCAGAGGAAACGGGTGTGACTGTTGAATAGTACGCGTGTATAGTATTTGTTGTCGACGACGTTCCATTGTTAAGTATGGGTGCGTCGCAGTCAACGATTCCGGATCCCTTAGGTTGCATGGTAAAGAATTTTAAAAAGGGATTTAAAACTTGTGATTTTGGGGTTAAGATGTCTCCTGTACGTTTGGTTACTTTGTGCACTAGGGAGTGGCCTACTTTGGTTGCGGCATGGCCGCCACGTGGCAGTTTGGATCTAACTCTGGTACAGCGCTTACACGTGGCTGTATCAGGTAGGCCTGAACTTTACGGCCAGTTTCCTTATATTGACTGTTGGAGACAGGCCGTAAATGACTCGCCAAAATGGCTCCAGACATGCCACGAGGAGCAGTGTCGCCTCATGGTAGCTAGGACTTGTTCGTCCACTAGGACTGGTGTTAGGCCCATTTTGGACACGCCCCCTGAGTCCGAGATCCCTTTGCCGCCCCCTTATTTTCCGTTAAGAAGAAGTGACGCAAACGCAGGAAGCCCTGCACCCCTCCCCTCATTACCCCCATCCACTTCCGCTTCCTCCTCCAGTACAGGATCCACCCCCCCTCGTACTAAATCTCCCCTTCCGGAACCAGAACCCACCCCCATTAGAAACGAATATCCTGATTTGGCGCCACTTCAGACTTCCGGTCAAGCTTCATCTAGCTCGGCTCGAAGTGTTTTATTTACGACCTTTTCCCAAAACCAACCTCCCACATCCCCATACCCTACCTCTCCCCGACCGGAACCCATGACTGACGCCTCTCTACGTCGCCCCATCCAAACCCGACAGTTAACTGGTGCCCAACAATTAAAGCACTATCAGATGCCTCTTCGCCTAAATCCCGGGTCAGCTTATATCGATGCCGCAGGTCAAATGGCACACGCTGACCCAGTCTTCGTATATGTCCCATTTACCACAACCGACCTTTTAAACTGGAAGACCCATAATTCCTCGTATACTGAGAAACCACAAGCCATGACTGATCTGTTCACCTCAATAGTACAGACGCATAATCCGACATGGGCTGATTGCCAGCAGTTATTAATGACTTTATTTAATAATGAGGAAAGAACGAGAATAAATCAAGCAGCCATTAAAGCATTAGAGGATAGAGCCCGTGCTTTGAACCAAGCTAATCCAGCAGCATGGGCCGCAACACACTATCCCAATACCGATCCCGATTGGAACGTAAATGGTGCTGACATGGTTCAACTCAGAGCCTATAGAGACGCTATAATTGCTGGCATGAAAGCAGGAGGAAAGAAAGCCATTAACATGTCGAAGACAGTTGAGGTGATCCAGAAAAGCGATGAAGCGCCCAGTGTCTTTTATGACCGATTATTGGAGGCATACCGCTTGTATACCCCCTTTAATCCGGAAGACGCAGACAATTCCCGAATGGTTAACTCCGCCTTTGTCAGCCAAGCATACGGAGATATTAAGCGCAAGCTACAAAAGTTAGAAGGGTTTGCAGGTATGTCAATCACCCAACTAATGGAGGTAGCAAATAAGGTCTATATGAACAGGGATACAGAAAATAAGAAAGAGGAAGAGCGCAAGATGCGTAAAAAGGCTGATATGCTAGCGGTAGCGATCGCAGGCGTAGATAGACGGGGCCCAGATAGAGGCGATAGTAAGTGGAATGAGGAACCTCTAAGTAGGAATCAGTGCGCTTACTGTAGGGAAGAAGGGCATTGGAGAAATGAGTGTCCGCGAAGAGAACAGTCTGAGAGAGACAGACCTAGGTCAGGTTACGGAAACTTTAGAGGCAGAGCGAGAGGTAGAGGAGGCCCCGGAGGGAGTAATGGTTATAGAGGGAGTAATGGGAACAGAGGAAGTGTTAGGGAAGATAGATATATTCCAGCAGCGCAGAGGTCCCGCGATAGAGAAGGTAGGGACTTTGTAGGATTGGCTGACACGGTCATGGAGGACTATTGATACCGACCGGGCTCCATCCCCCTTGGTCGAGCGGAGCCTATGGTCGATGTATCAATAGGGGGGAAAAGGAGTGCGTTCATGATCGACACTGGTGCTGAACATTCAGTGGTGACTAATCTAGTTGCTCCTCCATCTGGAAGGACTATTACTGTGATAGGAGCAACTGGAAGAAGTGCTGAAAAACCGGTTCTTAAAAGTCGACTCTGTACATTGGGAGGCCACGTAGTGAAACACCAATTCCTTTATATGCCTGAATGTCCAGTCCAATTGCTGGGACGTGATATGCTATCAAAATTACAAGCGCAGATTACGTTCCTACCAAATGGAACAACATCCTTAAAGTTTAATGGACCTTCAGGTATTATGACTTTATCCGTACCAAAGGAAGAAGAGTGGCGACTTTATACAGTGTTGACTAGCCAAAACCCTAGGAGTGATGAGACATTATTCAACATACCAGGAGTTTGGGCAGAGAACAACCCACCAGGACTGGCCCGCAATATTCCACCCATAAAAATTGAACTAAAACTTGGGGTTTATCCAGTAAGCCTACGACAATACCACATCCCACAGAAGGCTAAGAAGAACATTCAATCCTATCTGGATAAATTCATACGGTATGGTATCCTAAAATTCTGTACTTCCCCCTGGAACACCCCATTGCTGCCTGTTCAGAAGCCCGGTACAGATGAGTATCGACCTGTGCAGGACTTAAGAGCAGTCAATGATGCGGTTGTTAGCATACATCCAGTTGTACCCAATCCATATAACCTGCTTGCTTTAATTCCGGGCGGGGCTACTTACTTCACAGTCTTAGATCTCAAAGATGCCTTCTTTTGCCTCCGAATTGCCGCAGAAAGTCAATGTATTTTCGCTTTCCAATGGGAGAATGCTGTAACGGGCTCAAAACGCCAAATGACTTGGACAAGACTGCCTCAAGGGTTTAAAAATTCACCTACCCTATTTGGTTCAGCCCTAAGTCAAGATCTATTGGATTTCGAGTCCATCCCAGGAGAGTGTGTATTGTTACAGTATGTAGATGACTTGTTGATAGCAGCAGTTACCAAAGAAAAATGTCAGCAAGCAACGCACGATCTACTACACATTCTCTGGAAGGCAGGATACAAGGTGTCTAGAAAGAAGGCTCAGTTGTGTTTGCCAACTGTCAAGTATCTGGGATTCCATATCTCTGAAGGTCAAAGGATTATGGGGCCAGAGAGAAAAGAAGCTGTCTGCCAAATACCAATACCCAAGAATAGAAGACAAGTGCGAGAATTCTTGGGGGCAGCAGGCTTCTGTAGGATATGGATTCCCAGCTATGCGATACTAGCAAAACCTCTGTACGCAGCCATCAAAGGTACAGAGCACGACCCCTTCTTATGGACCCAAGAACAGCAAACGGCATTTGAAGATGTGAAGAAGGCTTTGATGAGTGCCCCAGCATTAGGTCTACCTGATCACACACGACCATTCTACTTATACGTACATGAGCAAAGAAGAATGGCTGTGGGAGTATTGACACAGTACTTGGGATCATGGCAAAGACCTGTTGCCTACATGTCTAAGCAATTGGATGCAGTGGCCAGCGGACTTCCACCTTGTCTAAGAGCCGTAGCTGCAGCCGCCCTGCTAGTAGCTGAAGCCGATAAACTCACTCTGGGTCAAGAACTTTATGTACGAGTTCCACATGCAGTACAGACGTTGTTGGATTACAAAGGAAATCATTGGTTTAGTAATAGCCGTATGACCAAGTATCAAGCAATGTTGTGCGAAAACCCAAGAGTGCATTTAGAGACTGTAAACACTTTAAATCCGGCTACCCTTTTGCCACAACCTACTGAAAGTCAACATGATTGTTTGGAAGTAATGGATGAAGTATTCTCAAGTAGACCAGATCTTCGTGATTTTCCCATCCAGAACCCCGATGTTCAATATTACACCGACGGCAGTAGTTATGTGAAAGAAGGGATCCGCTATGCAGGATATGCAGTAACAACAATAGACAAGGTGATAGAAGCTCGGCCACTGGCAAAAGGAACATCAGCACAAAAGGCAGAATTAATAGCACTAACACGAGCGTTACAATTGGCTGAAGGTTTAAGAGTAAATATCTATACGGACTCTAAGTATGCGTTTTTAACCACTCATGCCCACGGAGCTTTGTATAAAGAAAGAGGACTACTGAATTCAGAAGGCAAAGAAATCAAGTACGCAGCTGAAATCCTACAACTATTGGAAGCAGTGTGGGAGCCGAAAGAAGTCGGTATTATTCACTGTCGAGCGCATCTGAGAGGAGATGGTGATGTAACCAAGGGAAATCGGATGGCAGATAGTGCAGCTAAGCGTGCTGCCGAATCAGGAAGACAGGAGTATGTGGGGCATATAGCTGCTCTAATACCAACCCCACTGTCTCAATGGACTCCAGTTTATACAGCTCAAGAAGAGGAGTGGTTAAAGACTGAACCGGGAAAGTATTTGGAGAACAAGTGGTATCAGCTAGAAGATGGAAGAATAGTTATACCAGCATCACTAGCAGTAGAAATTGTCCAGAACTATCATAACGGGACACATTCTGGGAGAGACAGTACAGAAGAATCTCTCAGGAAACATTTCTACATACCAAGACTGTCCAACTTGACTCAGGCCATTGTACGTAGATGTGTAACGTGTGCTAAAAATAATGCAAGACAAGGACCAGTAAAGCCACCAGGAGTCCAGTTTATGGGGGGACTCCCCATGTCCGATCTACAAATAGACTTTACAGTGATGCCTAAATCGGGTGGACATCGTTACCTGCTGGTAATTGTGTGCACCTATTCAGGCTGGGTAGAAGCATGTCCTACTCGTACAGAGAAAGCAGGAGAAGTTGTGAGATTCCTGCTACGAGAAATAATACCCCGATATGGACTACCCTGTTCTATAGGATCGGACAATGGTCCAGCTTTTGTTCACCAGTGCCTACAACAACTGACTCATATGCTTGGTATAAAGTGGAGGCTTCATACTGCATATCGACCCCAGAGTTCTGGTAAGGTAGAGAGAATGAATAGAACTATTAAGAACCAGTTGGCTAAAATGTGTCAGGAAACCCAACTTAAGTGGAACGTTCTCTTACCCATAGCTCTATTGCGAATCCGCAGTACCCCTACCAGAAGGATGGGCCTCTCTCCTTTTGAAATTATGTATGGGCGACCACCTCCCGTACTTGGTAACTTAAGGGGGGATTTGAGTCAGTTGGGAGAAGGAATTACCCGGCAGCAGGTTGTAGAGTTGGGTAAGACTATGGAGGAGGTACAGAAATGGGTACAAGATAGATTACCTGTGAATATTTATCCCCCTGTTCATAGTTATCATCCAGGAGACCAAGTGTGGATTAAAGAGTGGAATAATGTACCGTTAGGGCCCAAGTGGAGAGGTCCTTATGTTGTTCTTTTGTCTACCCCTACAGCGATAAAAGTAGCAGAAGTGACTCCGTGGATACATCACTCCAGGGTTAAACCAGCAGCAGTCGATTCTTGGCAAGTTACAGCAGATCCAGAGAATCCCTGCAAGATCCGGTTGAAACGCACTACTCAGTCGGAGTAACGAGGAATTATTGTGGATTACAAATTTTATTGTTACAGGTGTGAGTGAGAAGGCCATAATAAAGCCTGTCCGCTTACCATCACATAGTGTATAAGCCAGGAAAGTCTCGAAGAGACACCTGTGAAGACGAGCAGAACTCCATTCCCTGCAGCCCTCACATCCTGGAAGCTGAGGTTCCATCGCACGGACGAAGACTGAGGATGACGGCGAAAGATGTGCTTTTGATTGTGTTTATTTACATGTGTTTTTATATTCAGGAAGGTAGAGGTACCGACACTCCTAGCTGTGAGGTATGCATTAAGACTACGAGAACAGGTAACCATATTTCCCAAACCCTAATTTGGCATTCACAATACGAGTGTAAAGGAGAGGTATCAAGATGTAGATACCTAAATATAGACTATAGTGTGTGCCATTTAGGAGTAGGAGAACCTAAGTGCTTCAGTCCGGAGTATCAACCTCGTACAATTTGGTTGACTCTCAGGAATGGAGATCCTCAGGGGACCCTAATTAATAAGACGGTGTTAGAATCCGTATATTCTTCGGGTGTTCTGCTATTTGATGCATGTAAGGCGATATCAAGTGGTAGAAAGCCGTGGAATGTATGTGGGGATCTTAGATGGGAGAGGACGTATGGATCTAACGATAAATATATTTGTCCCAGTAGTAAAAATAAATATGTGAGTCCTAGATGCCCAAATAAAGACTATAACTTTTGCCCATATTGGTCTTGTGTGGGGTGGGCGACTTGGGGACAGACAGTAGATAAAGACATGATAGTGACTAAGTTGCCGACTAGCCCATATTGTAAGTCTATGGAATGCAACCCAGTCCATATACTTATAAATAACCCCGACAAGTTCCTAGATAAGTATGGAAATTTATTTGGGTTTCAGATATACGGGACGGGTTTAGATCCTGGGACATTATTGTTTATAGGAATAGAGACTGATACGGTATCCTCCCAGACTCATCAAGTATACCATTCCTTTTATGAAGAGATGAGTATAGATAATAAGATCCCCCATAGCGCTAAGAACCTGTTCATAGATTTAGCCGAAAGTATTGCCGGTAGTCTTAATGTTACCAACTGCTATGTGTGTGGAGGTACTAACATGGGAGACCAATGGCCTTGGGAAGCAAAGGAGGTAATGTCCGGTTCTGAGGCAGTTGACCAACTAATATCTGCACAAGCCGATTATCATTTGAGTGTTAGAGGTAAATCTGAGTGGAGATTAAAGACCTCCATCATAGGTTATGTTTGCATAGCAAGGAAAGGAATAATGTATAATACTTCTGTAGGAGAATTAACTTGTCTAGGGCAAAAAGCTTATGATGATGATACTAAAAATACAACTTGGTGGTCGGCTTCAAATGTCTCAGAACCATCTAACCCGTTTGCTAGATATGCCAATTTAAAGGATGTGTGGTTTGATTTATCCATCACATCTACTTGGAGAGCCCCAGCAAATTTGTACTGGATCTGTGGTAAGAAAGCCTATTCGGAGTTGCCACAGGACTGGGAAGGGGCATGTGTGTTGGGTATGCTCAAACCATCCTTCTTCTTGTTACCGATTGAAACAGGTGAGACTTTAGGTGTTAAAGTGTATGATGTGAATCATAGGAAGAAAAGGGGACCCCTAGAGATAGGTACCTGGGAAGATAATGAATGGCCTCCCCAGCGTATCATAGATTATTATGGGCCAGCCACGTGGGCAGAAGATGGTACCTTTGGTTATAGAACCCCTATTTATATGCTCAACCGCATTATAAGGTTACAGGCGGTGGTTGAGATTATCACCAATGAAACATCACAAGCACTCAATCTCCTAGTGAAACATAATACCAGGATGAGGACAGCAGTATACCAGAATAGATTAGCCTTGGATTACCTTTTGGCAGTAGAGGGAGGTGTATGTGGGAAGTTTAACCTAAGCAATTGCTGTCTTCAAATAGACGACGAAGGGCAAGCAATAGCTGAGCTTACTAGCCATATGGTTAAACTAGCGCATGTGCCTACTCAGGTATGGAAAGGGTATAATCCAAGTAGTTGGTTTGGTAGCTGGTATGAGTGGTTTGGAGGGCTTAAGGCAGTGGTAGGTGGAGTCCTATTGATCTTATTGTTGTGTCTACTCCTACCGTGTCTTATCCCCTTAGTAGTTAGGTCTGTGCAAAGCCTGATAGGAAGTATAGCAGAGAGGAAGGCTGCTGCACAGATAATGGCGATATATAAATATAGGGCTCTAGATCAGGGAGAACCAATGCAGGAAGATGAATGTTGAAGATTCACATCATAAGATAAGTCTGGTCTGGTTCAAGGTAACTTGCGGTGTAAGCAAAACTAAGGTTATGTGATGCCTCAAGTAATTGTAAAATATCAAGAGGCATCAAAGGGGGGAATGTGGTGGAATCTCGGTAAAAAAATAAATTTAGTAGGCCGAGATTACCACGTGGCATGTGTACGTGCATATGCTGACGTATCGATCAGTTGGTTGCACGAGGCAAGATACGATCAGTAGTGTACGGAGCATGTGCAAGAATACAGGATATAGTATTCCCCCTCCTCCATTGTGCTGGACAAGCCATGCGGTCAAACAGGAAGTTAATTCTTATTGTGTTGATTGGTTAAGAGAATGTGCGGGTGGAGCTTAATATGGGAGGAGTTATATGCCTATATAAGGAGCCTGCACTATTGTCCGGGGCTCAGAACTTGTGGTATTTTGGTGACGCTAGTCCCTCTGAGTCCCGATCGGTGATCCAATAAAGAATCTCTTCCTTCCTGAAGAAACCTGTGTCCATCTCTCTGTACTTGGCTTCCGTCAGTTTCTCCGGTATCAGTTGGAATAAAACTGTGTAGAATATTTGAACATTTGGAGTTTTTATTTGTGTGATGGGGAGGGCACACTATTTTTTTTATTTATTATTACTTTCTTTTTTGTGCCCCTAAGAACTTAGCATGTTTTCGGCCCAAAAAATTTAAAATTGGAAAAATTCTTCAAACTGGATTTTTGCCAGCTATTTTAGACTATAAATTTATCATGCTTCTGTCATTTGTAATCTATTGCATGTCTAGTGAATGAACTGGAAAATGTTTTGTAGTAAAGTTTTAAAGGGGGACTATCACTGTCTGGATTTTACACTATTCAATAGAATATTGAAAATCACAAATAACATAATATATAAATAATAAATAGACATATAATAACATATAAAATATGTCTGTTTTCTTTTAAATATATATACTTTGAAGCAGAGGCGGCTCTAGACTTTATGAGGCCTTAGGCGAAACGCAAACATGAGGCCCCACTAACAAAAAAGTGTCACATATACACATTGACGCACTGTCTACCTGTGTATGTGCCTGAGAGTGTGTCTGACAGAGAGTATCCTTGTGTGTGCAAATGTATGTCTCTGTGAGCATGTTTGTGTTTTTGTCTGAGACCCTATGTGTATGGGGTAGCTGATGGTGAGAGGGAGCGGGGGGTGTGATGGTGAGAGGGAGTGGACGGTGATGGTGAAAGGGAGCGGGGGGTTGATGGTAATGTGAGAGGGAGCAGGGGGTGATAGTAATGTGAGAGTGAGAGGGGGTAATGTGAGAGTGAGGGGGTTAATGTGAGAGTGAGGGGGTTAATGTGAGAGTGAGGGGGTTAATGTGAGAGTGAGAGGGGGGTAATGTGAGAGTGAGAGGGGGGTAATGTGAGAGTGAGAGAGGGGTAATGTGAGAGTGAGAGGGGGGTAATGTGAGAGTGAGAGGGGGGTAATGTGAGAGTGAGAGGGGGGTAATGTGAGAGTGAGAGGGGGGTGATGTGAGAAGGAGGGGGTGATGGTGAGTGGGGGGAAGCTGAGGGTGGTGACGGAGGGTTATGCTGAGGGTGGTGATGCTGAGGGTGGTGGGGGGTAATGCTGAGGGTGGTGAGGGGTGATGCTGAGGGTGGTGATGCTGAGGGTGGTGGGGGGTGATGCTGAGGGGGGTGATGCTGAAGGTGGTGGGGGGAGTGATGCTGAGGGGTGGTGAAGCTGAGGGTGGGGTGAGGCTGAGGGTGGTGGGGGGGTGAGGCTGAGGGTGAAGGGGTAATGGTGAGGGTGGGCAGGGGTGAAGCTGAGGGTGGGCAGGGGTGAAGCTGAGGGTGGGCAGGGGTGAAGCTGAGGGTGGTGGGGGTGATGGTGGGGAGGGGTGATGGTGAGGGTGGTGAGGGGTGATGGTGGTGGGGGTTAAGCTGAGGGTGGTGGGGGGTGAGGCTGAGGGTGGTGATGGTGGATGATGGTGGTGGGGAATGAGGCTGAGGTTGGTGGGGGGTGATGGTGACGGTGGTGGGGGGGTGAAGCTGATGGTGGTGGTGGGTGTAGCTGAGGGTGGTGGGGGTGAGGCTGAGGGTGGTGGGGGTGATGGTAGGGAGGGGTGATGGTGAGGGTGGTGGGGGTGATGGTGGTGGGTGGTGAGGCTGAGGGTGGTGGGGGGTGAGGCTGAGGGTGGGGAGATGGTGGTGGGGGTGAGGCTGAGGGTGGGGTGATGGTGGTGGGGGTGAGGCTGAGGGTGGGGTGATGGTGGTGGGGTGAGGCTGAGGGTGGTGATGGTGGGTGATGGTGGTGGGGAATGAGGCTGAGGTTGGTGGGGGTGATGGTGGTGGGGGGGGGGGGGTGAAGCTGATGGTGGTGGTGGGTGTACCTGAGGGTGGTGGGGGTGATGGTGGTGGGGGTGAGGCTGAGGGTGGTGGGGTTGATGGTGGTGGGGGGTGAAGCTGAGGGTGGTGGGGGGTGATGGTGGTGGGGGGTGAGGCTGAGGGTGGTGGGGGGTGATGGTGACAGTGGGGGTGAGGCTGATGGTGGTGGGGGGTGAAGCTGAGGGTGGTGGGGGTGATGGTGGTGGGGGGTGAGGCTGAGGGTGGTGGGGGGTGATGGTGAGGGTGGGGGTGAGGCTGATGGTGGTGGGGGGTGAAGCTGAGGGTGGTGGGGGTGAGGCTGAGGGTGGTGAGGGTGATGGTGGTGGTGAGGCTGAGGGTGGTGGGGGTGATGGTGGTGGGGGGTGAGGCTGAGGGTGGTGGGGGGTGATGGTGAGGGTGGGGGTGAGGCTGATGGTGGTGGGGGGTGAAGCTGAGGGTGGTGGGGGTGATGGTGGTGGGGGTGAGGCTGAGGGTGGTGAGGGTGATGGTGGTGGTGAGGCTGAGGGTGGGGTGGTGGGGGTGAGGCTGAGGGTGGTGGGGGTGATGGTGGTGGGGGTTGAAGCTGAGGTTGGTGGGGGGTGAAGCTGAGGGTGGTGGGGGTGATGGTGGTGGTGGGGGGGTGAAGCTGAGGGTGGTGGGGGTGATGGTGGGGGTGAGGCTGAGGGTGGTGGGGGTGATGGTGGTGGTGGGGGGTGAAGCTGAGGGTGGTGGGGGGTGATGGTGGTGGGGGTGAGGCTGAGGGTGTTGGGGGTGATGGTGGTGGGGGGTGAAGCTAAGGGTGGTGGGGGTGATGGTGGTGGGTGAGCCTACCTTTCCCTGGTGGTCCAGTGGGCTCCCTGGTGGTCCGGTGGCCCCTGCTCCCGGTCTGCAGCTCCACAGAGCTGCAGACCGTGTAATCTCGCGAGATTCAGAGCGTTGCCGTGGTAACCCGCGGCAACGCTCTGATTGGCCAATTCTCGCGAGTCACATGGTCTGCAGCTCTGCACACTGCGGAGCTGCAGACCAGTGTCTGCGGTGGCCGGCCTGGCAGCAAGGAGGGGCCTCGCACCCGGCGGCATACTGGGCAAGCCGCCGGGCCCCCTCCTGGTGTCAGGTCTTCGGTCACTGACCGAGGACCTGACACACTCTGCTAACAGGCGGTTTAGGCGGCCGCGAGGCCCCCGCCAGCGCGAGGCCTTAGGCGGCCGCCTAAACCGCCTAATTAGAGAGCCGCCTCTGCTTTGAAGATTTAGCAAATTACATCATACTCAAGTTCAGACAATGCAAATATTGCAAATAAAGAGGAGAAATAGACACATTGTCCCATGTCACCCCTTCCTTGTACGATTTCTTTAAGCTCACTTCTAGGTGTAAATAACAGTTTGTAACAGTAATTGACACGGAGCCAAGATGGAGGCACGCAGTTGCAGGATAAAGAGGTGGGAATTGCTAATTTTCTACATTTAATTTTATTTTTCACACTTCACAAATACATATTTGTTGAATTAGGCACAAGTAAACATAAAATATTTTAAAAATCCTGGGATGTGACAGTTTTCCTTTAAGACCATGCTAGTGAATCATTGGTTTAAGCAGTGTTTGGAGG